>NC_058415.1:37109784-37143195 GCF_002201575.2 Neomonachus schauinslandi | reverse complement strand
GAAAGAAAAACAAAGGAACTGATCCCAGTAACAATTATACCAAAAAATGCAAGATACCTAGGAGTAAAGCTATCCACAGAGGTATTCTGCTCTGTATTCTGAAAACTATAGAACACTTCTGAAAGAAATTGAAGAAATACGCTCAACCGATCTTCAACAAAGCAGGAAGGATATCCAATGGAAAAAGACAACCTCTTCAACAAATGGTGTTGGGAAACTGGACAGCTACCTTCAAAAGAATGAAATTAGACCACTTTCTTACACCATACACAAAAATGAATGAAAGACCTCAAAGTGAGACAGGAAACCCTCAAAATCCTGGAGGCGAACACAGGCAGAAACCTCTTTCATTTTGGCTGCAGCAACTTCTTACTAGACACATCTCCAGTGGCAAGGGAAACAAAGCAAAAATTAACTATTGGGACCTCATCAAGATAAAAACCTTTTGCACACTAAAAGACACACGCACCCCAATTTTTATAGCAGCACTATCAACAATAGCCAAATTATGGAGAGAGCCCTAATGTCCATCAACAGATGAATGCATAAAGAAGAATATATATATATAATATATATAATTTGTATACACACATATATAATATTATATATATATAATACACACACACACACACATATATATACATATATATAATAGAATATCATTCATCCATCAAAAAGAATGAAATCTTGTCATGTGTGACAGTTTGGATGTAGCTAGAGTGTACTATACTGAAATAAGTCAGTCAGAGAATGAAAAATATCATATGATTTCAATTTAAGAACCAAAAAAGATGAACACAGGAGAAGGGAGGAAAAGATAAGATAAAACAGGGAGGGCAAATCATAAGAGACTCTTAACTACAGAGAACAAACTGAGGGTTGGTGGAGGGGAGGGCTATGTGGGGATGGGCTAAATGGGTGATGGACATTAAGGAGGGCACTTGTGATGAGCACAGTGTGTTATATGTAGGTAATGAATCACTAAATTCTATTCCTGTAACTAATACTACACTATAAGTTAACTTTAAATAAAATCTTGGAAGAAAAAAAATAAAGGGGGATAATAAGAAAAAAAATAGCATTATTGAGATATAATTAACATACCATAAATTTCATTCATGTAAAGTGATTAATTCAATGTTTTTTTATTATATTCATAAGTATGTATACCAGCATTACAGTCAATTTTAGGCCACTTGCTCACCTCAAAAACAGACCCTAGACTTCCAGTTTTTGTTTGTGTGCAAGGAATTTGGAAGATGCTACTCCATTCTGACAAGTGAAAATCTAAGCAGCTCGAAAAATCAGCAACTCTCCTTAGATTTATAATAGAGGGAAGGACTCAGGGCAACTACTACTTCCAAGACTGGAGAAACAGGCAAATAAAGATTCAGTTTACCTGAACATAGATTTGGGGATAGAAACTGTAAAACCAGTGCTGGGGTAGGAAGACTTGAACTGCAGTTGCCAAAATGGTGGAGGTTCAGAGTGAACAACTCCGAGAGTTAAAAACTTCAGGGGAACCCAGTCATAGAGGGCACCCCACAATATTGTGAGATTTGCCCCCGAGAACTCCTGAGATTAAATATCTGAGAAACATTCCCTCCTGCATCTGGCAGGATGAGAAGAACATGAATCATATCGAAATACCCCAGAGCAATCCATTCTTTTTTGTTTTTTATTGTTATGTTAATCCCCATACATTACATCATTAGTTTTTGATGTAGTGTTCCATGATTCATTGTTTGTGCATAACACCCAGTGCTCCATGCAGAACATGCCCTCCTCAATACCCATCACCAGGCTAACCCATCCTCCCACCTCCCTCCCCTCTAGAATCCTCAGTTTGTTTCTCAGAGTCCATCCTCTGTCATGGTTCCTCTCTCCCTCCATTCTTAAAAAGGCCTGCCCACAGGGAAAACTAGTTAACCGCAGCCTAATCAGCTGGGTATTATAAGAGGCTGACTGAACTTGGGAAGGAAAATAACCAACTTCAGCTGGTTCTAGCCTTCTGTGTGATAGGAGGGAAATACCCAACTGCAGCCCACTCTGCCCATCCTGTCCCACTAAATGGGGAAGGAAAAAATGAGAAACTTGTGAATTCAAAGTACAGAGGGATAGGCTCACTGAATGACTGAGACCTAATCACAGGAGTAGAGAACACTTCCCCTCCCACAATACCACACAATGAAGGCCCATTTATAGCAATTCTGTTTTGGGCACATCATGTCCAGCTATCAAGAAAAAATTACAAGGCATACAAAAAAGCAAAAAAAAAAAAAAAAGTCCCCCAAATTTTGAAGAGACAGAGCAAACATCTCTTGACCTATGTGTCAGGATGTTGGAATTCTCAGAACAGGAATTAAAGACAACTATGAATAACAAGGTAAGACCCTAATGAATAAAGTAGACCACATGTAAAAACGGATGGGAAATATAAGCATAGAGATTAAAATCCTAAAAAAAAATTACTGATCAAACACACTGTAACAGAAATGAAGAATATCTTTAATGGGTTTATTAACAACATGGCTGAAGAAAGAATTCTGGGCCTGAGAACATATCAATAGAAACTCCCCAAAACTAAAAAGCAAGGAGAACAAGAGTGAAACAAACAAAAAACAGAATATTCAAGTACTGGCGGATGAATACAAAAGGTGTAAAATATGTGTAATGGGAATACCAGAAGAAGAAAAAGAGAAAGTGTCATGAGCGTGCTGTGAAGGCACACACATGAGTTGTGTCTTTCCACTACGTCAGCTTTATTCAATCATAAAGCAAAGTTAAATCACAATTATAAGGCAGGTTCAGGATTCCAAACTCAATGACAATTCACCATGTGATTAAACTTGGCTTCTTACACGGCATACAAGGCAGGACAGAAGACAAGCCACACAAGAAACAAGATAACAGAAGGGTGCAGGAAGTTAACGAACTGAGCGTGAAGTCAGTCTGTGGGCGCGCAGTTGAGATAAGGCCTTAGTCTGGTCTGGGTCAGCTCTCCACAGTTACTCCTTCTGATGTTCAAGCAGTGAAGGATCTCGGTTCTGTTCGGAGATCAACTGGGCAGAGCCTTCCAGGGCAGTTGCCTTTTTTTAAGTGTCTGGACATAGGGGGGTCAGATCTGAAGAGTCTGACAGTTTGTTGCCAAAATCCTTCCCTTTTTAAAGGGATTTAATCAGTTTTGGGTTTCTGCAGACCTCCTCTGGTTCTGCTCATTATCAGTTCTGAGGTGTCGGCTGACGTTTGTCCCAGCGATATCTCATAGCTTCGGTACCTTAACTGCTTGCATCATTGCTTGACACAGGCCCCTGCTTGACACGAGAGACTCCATTTTGCTCTCCACAGAAAGGAACAGAAGAATTGTTTTGAACAATAAAGGTTATGAATCTTCCCAGATTAATATAATACATGAAACTATAGATTAAGATCCAGGAAGCTCGGAGGACACCAAGCAGGAAAAATGAAAACAACAAACAACAAAACTATACTTAGGCATATTATTTTCAAACTGCAGAAAATCAAAGACAAAGAAAAAAAAATCCCAAAAGAGGCGAAATAAAAAAGCATCACCTATGGAGGAACAAAGGATCATATCCAACTTCTCCTCAGAGACCATCAAACCAAAAAGTGTGTAGTGAAATATTTAGTGTTGAGAGAAAGACCCACCAACCTAGAATTCTGTACAATGTGACACTATCCTCCAAAATTGAAGGAGAAATAGACTTTCTCAGACAAACAAAAATTGAAGAAATTTTTGTCAGTAGACCTGCCTTGTGAAAAATGTTAAAAGAAGTTCTCTAGTTACAGAAGAACAAATACTGCATGATTCTCCTTACACAAGGTATCTACAATAGTCAAGCTTATAGAAGCAGAGAGCAGAATGATAGTCACCAGGAGCTTATTGGTGGAGGAAGAGTTGCTAATCAATGAGTGTAGAGTTTCAATTATGCAAGACAAATAAGTTCTAGAGATCTGCTGTACAACTTAGGGCCTATAGTTAACAATACTGTATTGTACAGTTAACAATTTAAGAGGATATATCTTATGTAAAACGTTCTTAGCACAAATTTAAAAATAAAAATAAAAATGTGTGTCTGTAGGGATAGTGCTAAGAACAGATCCCAAGTCTTCAATTACTAAAAAATACTTTTTTTCTCATACACCTATTTTCCCTTTGTGTTTCATTTCCAAGAGTTCGAAAGTATCATTTTATTTTGTGGTGCTGTTCTTCAAACAATGCAGAGTTTTTCCATCTATGGAATGTTTAAACTCACAAAACAAACTATTGAAATATGTTTGAAATAAGTAATCACTTTTTAAACTTACACATAATATATTTGGATAAAATGCAATTGTGCTGAGCTCAGTGGTTTAGAATGTTAGATAATTGAAAGATACACAAATAATCCTCTATGGAAAAACAGAAGACATACTTCTATTGTAAGAAAACAATTACAGCTGGATAACTTAAACAAGATATTTAGTGAAACATAACTCAAGATAATGGGTAATATTTCCAGAGAGATATAAAAATATGCACATTTAGTTAATGTATAAAACTATGATTTCAGGATTATCCCATATGAAAATGTTCGATTAATATTTATATACTATGTTTTGCTTGGAAGAATGAAATATTCTAGATGTTTTAATCCAATAAATCCATACAAGTTGCCTTTCCAAGCTTCTCATTACAACAGAGAGGGTTTAAAATACACATTTTTGTGACTATTATACCTTCCTTGATTTATAGGCTATAACACATAGCACTAGCTTTGCTGTGGGGCCACACCTGTCTCTAACACCTGTTAATACCACGATTGTTTAACTCAGTCAATTATATACTCATGGGCAAAGAAGTATAACAAAGGACTTCTAATTTGAAGGAGTTTATGGACTCCTTGAGGAAAATGAGTCTTAGTGATCTTTCCCCCCAAAACTGAATTGGAAGAATATATAACAGTTGATGGTAATAATATATTATAAAATAGTACTAGATTAAGTACCTAAAGGATGACATGAACAGTTGGATTTGTAGGAGCACAGAGGAGAAAATAGTCATAGAAGATAGGAAGAGGAAAACTTCACAGAGGAGGGAGAATGTGCATTAGGTTGAATATCAGGGCATCTAGTACAGTTAGGGGCCTTATATCCAAATTTAAACAGTTTTGTCTGTAAATCCATCTTTATTATCTTTTCATTGCTGTGTCTTATGAAGGAAGTGTATATTTTACTTTATAAAGTAAACTTCTCAATCCAATGAATCTTTTTCTTCAGTTATTATCTGATTAATCATAATGTTGATATTGAAAAAAATCACCTATTTTATGTTCATTCCCTATTAAGTTATAATTTAAAAACACACTTGAGAGAACAGAGATACACAATTTCAGTTTGGCAAGAAGTTTATAACTGACTTTGCCCAATGCATGTTTATATCTAAAGGAGGCTCTTTCATATTCACCACAATTATCCATATGTGTAGATACTTTTTTTTTTCAATCACGTTCTTCATGGAGCACTGGGTGTTATGTGTAGATACTTCTTATAAAGTAGTGTATTTATTTTTTTTTTTTAAGTTTTATTTATTTATTTGACAGAGAGAGCGCAAGTAGGCAGAACAGTAGATAGAGGAAGAGGGAGAAGCAGGCTTCCCGCCGAGCAGGGAGCCAGATGCGGGGCTCGATCCCAGGACTCTGGGATCATGACCTGAGCCGAAGGCAGAGGCTTAACCAACTGAGCCACCCAGGCACCCCTTAAAGTAGTGTATTTAATCTGTTGTGTTAAGATGCAGGCATGTCATGATCAGCTCTGAGATGATTTATTAATAATAATTGTAGCATTAAATTCAAATACTGTACTTTTGCAAACAACTGCCTCATTATCACTAGTTTGAATCACTATGTATTCTCTTAAATGGAAAATAATACAATAAAATCATAAGTATTTTGGAGAGAATTATGCACAGTACATGTGATCAGTAGAGTCTTTCATGTGATGTGGTATGAGTATGTATCATGAATATGTGGTCACAAGACCATATATATAACATATATAAAATTCTGTATGTTGTGTTGGAAGACATACATAACTGACGCCTTTAAAGAACTGTCAGCAAAGGGAGAGTTGAATAAAGCTCTTAAGACCAAACATGAAAGTAAAAATAAATGTGGAGCTTTAGTGTATTCTTTCTAAAATGTGTTTAAAAACCATTATATTGGGGGCACCTGGGTGGCTCAGTCGTTGAGTGTCTGCCTTCCGCTCAGGTCGTGATCCTGAGGTCCTGGGATCAAGCTCCGCATCCTGCTCCCTGCTCGGCGGGGAGTCTGCTTCTCCCTACCCCTGCTCCTGTGCTCTCTCTTTCAAATAAATAAATCTTAAAAAAATAAAATAAAATAAAATAAAATAAATAAAAATAAAAACCATTATATTGAACCATTTCCTGAAAATGTAGATTTTTAAAATACCAGTTTTAGAAAAATTTCATGTTGAAATGACAACTGTTTATGTAAAATCATTTTTAAAGCATCTAAATATGCCAATGATACTGTGTCTGAAGGTATACTTCTCAAGTAAATTGTATTCTTATACCAAAGATTATATGCGTTCTATTTATGCCAAGAGTTTTTAGGGTAAAGCAAAATTATTTTTATTAACCAAGTAGTCTGATAAAGTCCCCACAAGAATGTTCCATCACTGTGTTTGTATAATTTATCCACTAAGGGATTTTATTTACTTGCATTAAACTTTACCAGAAATTTGAGAAAATTATTGTTTAATCTTTCTGAAAAAATGGTTATTTTTGTTGTCTTGAGTGACTGACAGATAATTAATTAGATCATATACAAAATACAACCTTTAACTGACAAAAAGAATAAAGCTGGAAGAAAATATCAGATGGAGAAATGTTCAGACATCAGATGAGAGCTTTTAATTTTTTTTTTTTAAGATTTTATTTATTTATCTGACAGAGAGACACAGCGGGAGAGGGAACACAAGCAGGGGAAGTGGGAGAGGGAGAAGCAGGCTTCCCGCGGAGCGGGGAGCCTGACATGGGGATCGATCCCAGGACCCTGGGACCATGACCCAAGCCGAAGGCAGCGGCTTAACCAACTGAGCCACCCAGGCGCCCCCTAGAGAGCTTTTAATTTTTTAAAAAATATTGTTGAGGAGGGGCACCTGGGTGGCTCAGTCAGTTAAATGTCTGACTCTTGATTTCACCTCCGGTCATAATCTCAGGGTTTTAAGATTGAGCCCTGTGTCAGGCTCCACACTGGGTGCTTAAGATTTTTCTCTCTACCTCAGCCCCTCCCCACTCTCCGTCTCTCTTAAAAAATTATAAATATATAAATATATATAAACATAAATAATAATTAAATATATATATATAGTTGAGGAGATTGAAACTAGTATCAATTGTTTCATATGTCTTTTATTGGTCTCCATGTGATTGTTACACAGGACTCAGTTTACCACATGTTTTGCTTTCTACAAAAGTCATGAATTAGAGCTCTCCTCCATCCTGTTTCTCCAGGTACTGTATTTTCAAGCCCCTATACTAATCCTTGTACTCCAAAGGAATACTGCTTTCGAACACCTGATAAATGAAGGCATCCATCAGCAGCTACATAAACGACAAGCAGATAGCTTGACAGGAGAACCACATAAAGCAGCATTATCTAACAGCTGACCCATTCAGTATGGCTTTTCCTACCAGTATTAGCTGTTACAGCTTAGTGATGTGCAGCATTATTCAATTCCCAGATGTGTTTCTCCCTGAAAAAAATACCCAGATGGGTATCTCCAATATGTCTAAAAATCACTGTACTTATTTATACTGGTGTAAAAGAAAGAAACATGTTCCTAAACAAGGGACGATAGATAGTATCTCAAATCCATGGAAGAAAAGTGTAGTGCTTTCCTTGCACATGTTTTATTCAATAACAAGTTTCCTATTAGCATCGATTCACCAGATGTTTAGACCTGGAAAGATTCTTGAAGCATGTTTTGGAAGTTTTATCTCTTTCTTTCTTTTCATAGCTGTAAACCCTTTGGCCAAGTACTTCCACCATGGGGGTCACTTATACACAGACAGCACAGACACACACAGACACACGTACTTATGCACACATGCATAAACATTAGTCAGTCACATACCCTGCCAAGTGCAAATACAAGATTGTGGCAGTTCTTTGAATGTTGAAATAAGAAACAAAATAAAGATAGATAAGCAGAACAGCTAAAATATTCCAATTGAAAGGATATAACATCAACCCAGAAATTACAGTCCTGGGTATTTTTCCAAGACAAATGAAGATCTAAGTTCAAGCAAAAATCTGTACACAAATGTTTATAGAAGCTTAATTTATAATAGTAAAAAACTGGAAACATCCCTGATTTTATTTCTCATAATTTTCAATAAAAGGATATCTGCAATGTCTCTAGCATTATCAACATTGTGTAGTCTTAAGTGAAATATTTGGGTAGATTCAGACTGGGCAATAGATCCCTTTGATTCATAGTTTATGTCTTCATATGAACTTGAAAATTCATTCCATGTCTTGGTTAAAACTTGATGCATTTCCCAAGTGTCTGATGTTTTCTCTACTATTTGAAGTGCCCTTATGTCTCAAGACAATCGTAAACTTCCACTAATCATCTAATGGCCAGTTCAAACATTTCCTCCTCTAAAAATCTCTCCTTTCACATCATTTGTACTATCTATACCAATATAATTAAGTGTTCCCTTCATTTCATCACTAATATTATATATGTTGCTAGTAAAACACAAATGAGTATCTATTGAACATGTCCGTTTATGTGTAAGTCATGTGTTCAGTAACCATATAATTTATCATCCAAATTGGAATACTTCTGAAAGTAAAACATGATGCTATTAGTAACAATGTCAGGCTAACTGATATAAATTCAGATGGTAACTTAGGACCTAGGATCAAACTCACTACTAAAAAATAATCATGTGGAGTTTGGGGACATATATATGAGGAGACTAGCAATTTGCTTTTCATGTAATTAATGTGTATTAATGTTCATAGCACCTGAATACACAAATGAATCCATAAATGACTTAATGTATATATACTCTGGTCAGTAATCTTTGATGATTCCTTTGGTACTAGGTAATAAGCTTCTGTCGCTCAGTAATTTGCTTTACAACACTGGGGATGGGAATTTGCTCACCACATTTTTGTTTTGCCGTCTTGCTCCCTTTCAAGTCTTCACGGAAAATGTACACCTGAGAAAGACTAAGAAGCTGGAGGTAGGAGGAAGCCCCCTGCTTTTTTTTTTTTTTTTTTAAGTAATTCTGTTTCTTTACCATTGTAGCAACAACTACTTCCAACAGTAGCAGTTGAATGTAGTTGGTGGGTTTTTAACAGAAGTCACAACCATCATTGCTCATCAGAGACTCTGGTCTTGGACTAACACCTCATCTTCAGAAATCTGGTTCTCTTGCAGCTCAGAGATAACTTTAGCAGCTGGTCAGGACACACCTTCTCAGAGATCTGAGTTTCAGTTGTGCAGGACCTTTTCTCTAAGCTCAATTTTACTGATTCAAACCACTCCCCTAAGTGTGGCAAGAGTTTCATGCAATTGTTACCTACATGATACCTTGGTATTCTCTCTGTGTTTTTCCAATTACTTATTTAACACTGTCAAACCTAGTTAAGAATTATTTATATTATCTTGTTAAATAACTGAATTGTACAGGCACCTTCTATAGGAATAACACTGCTACATATTCCACGGACTATGGGCCCTGTGAGCTCATGTTCTTACATTATTCATTACTAATTTGCTATCAGCCACAAAAGCATAAAATCAGTAATCAGGCCCAAGCAGAAAATGTGAAATTGGTAATGCTTATGATCCTACTTGCCTTCTGTAGCTCCATATCTGAAGACTCCAAAAGAGAATATTAATATCATCACCTCTAAATTTTCCTGACTGCAAAATCTTATCTTTTTACTTTCCTCATTTTGGTAACTCCTTTAAAATCATTCCCTGATCATTTATGCCCTCTTTGAGGTCTTAATCATAAACAAGTACATAATCCCAGGAAAATAGCTCCCATTGGTGGGACTTTGACTTTATCTCCAATATCCACCTTCCTAATATCCAATATTTATTTTCTTTCTATTTTTATTCATTATGCACAATATAACAATTGCAATGGTAAATTTAATATAATAAATATATAGAACTGTAAGGTATTGACTGCACTCATATTATGGTTTATTTCCAGTTACCTTCCTATTTTAATTGGTGCAGTCTATTGTTTCATTTAGCTCTTTTACCTAATATGTCAAAAATAATTATCTATTTTCATATAAATCTCCACAATGATCACTTATATGACTAATAATAAATTGTTAATTTGGTTTGTAAATATTTATGTAGCTACAGTCCAGGTTCTGAGAACTTAGTTTGGTTTCAGATTTTGTCCATATACACCACAATAAATATATTTGCCCATATATTTATATCTATTTTTCCCTTGGAATATGTCCTTAGTGAAAATACCTAGTTTTGGAAATACTGAGTATGAGAGATGAAATCATATGCCTGTACTAAAGCCAGACAAAATCTGCTATCTGATGATTTACCTCTAGGCTCATCTACAACAGAGAAGTCAAAGCAGTCTTTTCCTAGGTGGCCAGAAGATTTTGCATTAAAGCTAGTACTAAGAAATTGAGGATTATGTTTTTCATGGAAAGTTTATTTGTTAGTATTGGTTTTTCAGGTGGGCAAAGAAGGAGACCAGTCACATAGACTAGTAAGTTATTAAGTTCTTTTTGACTCTCAACTCAATCTGCAAACGCAGGGTTGATAAGGAGAGAAAAAGTTGAAGATTCTTAAAAACATTTTAAGATTACAATTCAGACTTAGACTTGATAGTCTATTGAGACAGGGTGCATTATTAACAGAGTGGCATTGTATACACTCGATCTTCTGAGCACATTGCTGGTTCGGTCTTCCTCAATCCCCCTGAAATACAAGCAGAAATAATAGATTCAGTAACCTAGGTCACAACAGAGAAAGATGAAAATGTGAATGGCACATGAAAATAAATTAGGAGGAAAAATAGAAGATGTAGAGAAGACTAATTCAAAAGAAAGCAGTGATTAGAAGAATTAAGTTGTAATGAAAAAGTAAAAAAGGAGCAGATCCAAAATATACATTCTTGAAAAATTAGTAAGACAAGGCTGTTGGTAATCTGTAGAAGTTTCAGTGGTGTGATGTGAATGAGAACTAGATTGGAGTAGGAGTTGAGAACATGGTCGTAGATGATTGGGGCTGCTCTTTCCAGAAGTTTGTTCATAAAGGAAATGAAAGAAATAAAGTCATAATTGCAAAGAGTAATAAGATCAATGGGAGGGTATTAGATTTGATTTTTTGTTTTATTTTTTGCCTTCAAGACAAGGTTACTTTTGTATGTTCAAATGTTGATTAGACAACAATGTATAAGTAATTATTATTGCATTTGCAAATTGTGCAGTTTTTTAAGGATATTATGTATAAAAAATTCATACATGCAATTAATAGAATTGGTAGGAAAAGTGGAAGCAGAATCTTCAATAAAACCCAGATAGAGAGGTAAGAAGCTGAATAAATGGTTTTGTTTTATGAATAAATTGTGGGTTGAAGACAGAGTTTTAAGTTGTGATTATTTACATAACAATAGCAATAACGGGGGTGGGTAATACTGCCAAAAGAATGTGCAGAGTAAGAGAAGGGAAAGGAAGGGAAGAGAAAAAAACAGAAGAGAAATCAGGGAGGCTTTAGAAATATCCTTGAGTTGGTTACAGATTAGAATGCTTTTGTTTATGAATGGAAATATTCATGTGATTTTCACATGTCATTACCTATATTCTATATATCTATATTTATATCTACATCTATTTCAATGTATGTGTTTTGATTTATCTAATTCTCTATATTCTGGAACCTACAAATATTTAAAAACAGAAAAACTTCATCTTTGCACACCCACTGTTTGACAAAGATCTCAAATATATTCATAAAATTTTGAATTTTTTTCATTGTATGCTATTTTTAAAATTTGCTTTTGTGCTTTTCTTAATAATAGATTTTCAGTATCCAAAATGTATGCTCACTAAGATGAATAAACAGAGCATTGCCTGAAAATTATATCTTCAATTTTTTTGGATAGCAGAAAATTAAATGTAGCTAATAATAATATGATATTGAGATATTTATTTCCCCGAAGCAGGCTACAGAAATACAGCTCCTGATTTTTGTTAGCTATATGATTACTACTTAATTGCAATACATTATGAGAATCGAAATTAATTTATGTCTGGGAGTTGAATATTTTACCAATTTTATTAATAATTTTGAACATTTTAAAATTAGAGCACTGTATAATCAATCTTTTTCCATTGAAATTACTTGGAGTGCCCATTACTCCTACCCCAAGATATGAGAAAACACAATCAATGGGAATGAAGCAATGAAATCTTCATATTTAACAAGCACTTCAGAAAATCATTATGTTAGCCTCTGAAATGCCTCTCAATGATTTCCACCGCCTTGTAATTCAACCTTTGTAGAATCATTTCCCTTCAAGTGTGCATTGGATCTAATGATTTGATTCTAACAAACAGAGTACTCCAATGTAACAGAATGCCCTTCCAGGATTAGATTGTAAATCATTGTGACTTCTTTTTTGTTCACATTCACTTTCCCTTTCTTGTTTGCTCCCACTTGCTCAAATTGATGAAGCCAGCTGCCATGTTCTAAGATGCCTTATGGACAGCCCTGTATTACAAGGAATTGAAGACAGTCTCTGGCAAACAGCCAGCAAGGAACTGAAGCCCCCAATCCAATCCAAAAATTTGCAAGGAATTGAATGCTGCCAACTTCCAATTGAGCTTGAGTGGATTTTGGATCCTATCAATATCAAATATTGATAAAACTGCATCTTGGATGACACTTTGATCGCAGGCTTATGACAGTCCCTGAGTCTGAGAACTCAAATAAGCCACATGCAGATATTATAACATAGTAAATATGTGTTGTTGTAAAATTCTAATATTTGGACAATTTGTTATGCAGCAATAGATAACTGTTAGAATAATATTGCACACTAAGACCAAGAACCACCATTAGAAAAATCAATAGTAGCAAAATCATGATTAAGAAGGCAAAGGTTTTCTGCTTGAAGCCCTTAAACTTTTACTATTACAACTTCAATGTTCTAACATTATATACACACTAAAAAAAAAAAAAAAAAAAAAAAAAAAAAGCGGAGAAGAAATACTCTGAGAATCACTCATCTGATACAATGAAGAGATCTCAAAATATAGTTTCCTAAATAAGATACATATTTTTTCCTTTCACATAACTTTGTAAAAATAACCAAATTGTCCAGAGCTGAAACTCAGACAGTACAAGCAATAACAATAGGACCCAGACACTATTTTATTCTGCTGATTTAATACACATGATTAAAATCGGCTTACTCTCATTATATCTACATTTTTCACCGTTAAAAGGAGGAAGAGGATATAGAGAGTGAAGTTTTCTTTTAATGACATGGCACTGAAATTGTGTATATATATTTTTTTCTGTTGACACCTTCTTAGCCAGAATTTATTCATGTGGCACACAAAGCTTCAGATGAAGCAAGGGAAAGGTAGTTTCTGGCAGATAAGCCATATGTCCAATAAAACTCTGAAAGCAAGTTTGGATTTGGCGGGATGCATGAGTATTATCAGTTATAGAAATCAATTTTGCATCAAAGACATTGGATATTCTTAAAGAAAAGAATAACATAGCAAATTAGGCAAGCAAAACACATAAGCAAAATATGAGGTATGACAGAAGCTGGCATTTTCAAGAGGTTGAAGATGATACATTACAGTTTCAGTGTAGGGTTCTGGAGGGGTTTGAATGAGTTTATTGAAAATGAACTTATTGAAAAAGATGAATCCAGAAAGGTAGCTTAGTATCTTAGCAGAAGATCTAAAATCCCTACCAAGGAATTTTTTTTTTTCCTAAGAAGAAGGGAAACACAGGGCGCCTGGGTGTCTCAGTTGGTTGAGTGACCAGCTCTTGATTTTGACCCAGGCTATGATCCTGGGATTGAGCCGCCCATTATGCTCCTTGCTCAGGAGAGAGTCTGCTGGAGATTCTCTCTCTCCCTTTCCTTCTGCCCCTCCACCAAAATAAATAAATAAATCTTTAAAAGAAAGAATGGAAACATTTCTTTATTTTGAGTAAAATAGTAAAAAGAATGGTTTGTGTTAAGAAGCCTCTCAGGAAGCAGAAATTAGGGGTAGCTGGACATAAAGAGAGTTTTTTTTTTTTTTTTAAGATTTTATTTATTTATTTGAGAGAGAGAGAATGAGAGAGAGCACATGAGAGGGGGGACGTCAGAGGGAGAAGCAGACTCCCAGCCAAGCAGGGAGCCCGATGCGGGACTCGATCCAGGGACTCCAGGATCATGACCCAAGCCGAAGGCAGTCGCTTAACCAACTGAGCCACCCAGGTGCCCCATAAAGAGAGTTTTAACCCACGTTAATTTGTAGTTACATTTTAAGGCACATAAGAAATAGAGCCATGGAAGTGAGAAAGAAGAGGTGGTATTTTAAAGAAATAGAATAAAGTAGGATGGATTAGGATAGGATAGGATCAAATAGAACAGAACAAACATAACATAAAACAATATAACATACAAATTGATAATAAATTGAATGTAAAGAATGAGCCAGAGGGAACATTTGATTACAATTCAAATTCCCAGGCTAAAATTCTCCCTGAACAGCAGCTCTTCTGGGAGGAGGTAGTACAGTAGAAATGATTGAGGTTTTGTTGGAAAAAAGATAATGAATTCTGTTCTGCATATGTAGAGTTTCAAGTACCTATGAGATGATCTGATAGAAATTTGTGACTAAAATCATAAGCTATATTTTAGTTTGCCCATGTTCACTGCCTTGACTTTATTTAGAACACAATGCTTTTGTTGTGCTGAGTTGATTGATCTAGTAGTTTGTCACCAAGCCAGTATTTCCAGAACCTATTACCCAGTTAATGCCTTTCACATGTTTTTTTCTCTCCATCAGCATGTGTTGGGCAATGAAGCACAAAAATTGCATATGGTGCCTTAATTTTAATACACAAATATATACTGCTTTACTAGTGCATTTATTGTCTTTCTTTTCCTAAAAGGCTCTAATTGAGAAGACTGAAATAAATCAGGTTTGCTTTGAATAATGATTTTCCAGCACTTGTTCTTCTTGAATAATATGAATCCTCTACCTAACCAGAAAGAAATTAAATTTATTTGGGAGATTCTGAACAATACTGTTAGGATTTATTTTCTTTAAATAATAACTTTAAATACTGACAGAGAAAAAAAAAAACAAAAAGAAAGTGTATATTGTAATAATAATGAGTCTTCTAAGAAGTTACTTCAGATTTGAGACTTCTTCATTTACTCCGTCAATGAACTAATATACTGCCCTGTTAGACAAGGTCTTTAAGCCAATTATATAAGGTTAATTATATAAATTAGCATACCTAATATGATATTAACAGCACTAAGCAGGGGAATAATGAGTGTTACCTAACTGAATGTATTAAATTCATCTGTGTTCATCTACTAACAAAAGCAGTAATCTCTTAAACATTAAATAGAATAACCATTATTTACAAGTATTTGTTTTTTAGAGAATGAGAGAAGTATATATGAATTATGCTACTTGCTTTTTATTTCTAATTTTGCATACTATAATGATGTTCTCACAGATCACAATACTTGAATATATTTTAAAAATAGGGGCGCCTGGGTGGCTCAGTTGGTTAAGCGACTGCCTTCAGCTCAGGTCATGATCCCAGGGTACGGGGATCAAGCCCCGCATCAGGCTCCCTGCTTTGTGGGAAGCCTGCTTCTCCCTCTCCCACTCCCCCTGCTTGTGTTCCCTCTCTCGCTGTGTCTCTCTCTGTCAAATAAATAAATAAAATCTTTAAAAAAAATAAAATAAAATACAAAATAAAAAAATAAAATCACTATCCAATGATTAAATGTTGATGTAGAAAGTCGGCATAAAGGATTGCAAATTACATTTAGAATTCTCTTTATATAGAATTTTGTGTCCTTAACAATGGCTTGCTTGATTTTGGCAAACCTAACATAGCCATGTTGAAATCTGTCAAATGCCATAAAAGGACATTCAAGATATTTCCCAATTGGTCTCCAAGATTGTTTCTACTCTGTACCCCTTGTGGTCCAGCCACAGCTACTTCCCATTGGATGAAATTGCCTTGTTCTTTCAGGACTATGAATTTGCTGATTTTCTTTTTTCTTTAATTTTATTTTATTATGTTATGTTAATCACCATTCATTACATCATTAGTTTTTGATGTAGTGTTCCATGATTCTTTGGAATGAATGTGTATAACACCCAGTGCTCCATGCAGTACTTGCCCTCTTTAATACCCATCACCAGGCTAACCCATCCTCCCGCCCCCTCCCCTCTGGAACTCTCAGTTTGTTTCTCAGAGTCCATAGTCTCTCATGGTTTGTCTCCCTCTCCGATTTCCACCCCCTTCATTTTTCCCTTCCTGCTATTTTCTTCTTCTTCTTCTTCTTCTTCTTTTTTAACATATAATGTATTATTTGTTTCAGAGGTACAGGTCTGTGATTCAACAGTCTTTATTTTCATAAGTTGCCGTGTCTTTCCTTTCTCTATGTTGAGTTCTTACCCTCTCCTCCTTTCCCAGGACATATTTCTATTACTCTTCTTCTTTTTCTCCTTCTCATCTTCATCCTTCTCCTCCTCTTCCTTTGTCTCAACAGAGTTATTATCTTTTTTGCATACCCACTTCATTTCCTAACAGACCACCTCATCATAAATAATTCTGCACCTCTCTGTGCAAATCTAAGGTTGTGTTTTTATTTTTCTTATGCCATAAATCACTGTCTTCCTTGGGCTATGATTTCTTAAATAGACATGTGCTTCTTGCCCAAGATAATGAAGATTTGAAAGATATTTCACATTTTTCTTCCTTAGTATCTAGTCTTGAAACTTACATATGTTTAGCTCATAATAAATACTTGCTGAAATACACTGAATATGAATGGTATTTACTGGCAAGGTACCCACTGAATTAAAAATTGACACTTTTTAAATAAAATAAATGAAGTGGAATCTTTCTATTTATAAAGAAAAGAAATTAAATAGGGAAATGGAAGTATTTGCTAAAATTATGTTTCCACAGTGGATTCTAGTTAATACTAAAAGGTTAGGAATTGAAGTGTTTTTTTTTTTTTTTTGGACAAAGTGAGTTCATAAGAGCCCCCAGGGAGACAAAAAGGTTCCATATGGATAAACAAACAAACAAAAAACCTAACAGTGAAATTACTGGTAGATGTAGGAGGGGGAAAAAAACAAACAGTGGAGAGAAGATCATAATGGAAGATTACAAGTAGGAAGCAGAGTAATTATGTTAATAAAGGAAACCATAAGGCTACAAACTAAAAGGTAAGATGAAATGATATCACAAGGCATAGAAACAAAGTAAATTAAAAAACAGAAAAGGAATGGCATATTGTTTTTAGTAAATTAATAAAGATTGAAATGAGACAAAATTACAAAGATCCAATATTTTGTTTTACTCTATAATGAAAACTGCCTAATATAACAGAAAGATAACATAAATAGGAAGAAATATCATTCATAATTATAATGCCATATTTAAAATTTTTAATCTTGGTAGAAACATTAGAAATTGCGGGATAGAAGACTATTGGCCAATTATTATCATTTGACTCATTATCATTCACTTTAGTATCTCCTTGCCCTTAACTCTGATTTCCCAACTCACCACCCAAAATACTCTCCTGCTATATCTCTTGGAAGTGCCACTCTGTAAATAGCAAACTTTGTTTTATTCTAAAACTTTTTTGAAACAATATGATCACTTCCATGTCAGAAGCAAAAACTAGTTCTTTTCTGAACCTGTCATTTCCATTGTTTTCCTCTTAAACTGAAGCTTTTATTATCCAATGCTTTATATCCTTCAGAGTTAACAGAGGTGCCCTTGATCCCCATTGCTTTTATAATTTATTATTTTCCCCCTTTTTGTTGAAAATAATTTTGCTTCCTTTGATGCCCATGACAATCTGACACCAATCTTCCTCCTTGTAGCAGTTAGTTATCTGTATCTTGATTACCCTCATTCATCAAAATCCTCACATTTGACTTTAAACGTTTCAACCACACTTTTCATTTCTCAACTCAAGCTATACATTCAATGACCACATGGATAACTATCTAATATTCTTCCTATTGGATTATTTATCTCCTTAGTCCAAAGGATCTTTCCCAAGTAGAAAATATGCTTTGATTTTTTAATAAACGTTGGAATCCTAAATAACGGCATCCCTTTACATATCTTCAGTTAAATGAATCACAAGATCACACTTAACAAAAATACAATCATGGGAGATGAATATTTTAACTGGGAACATCATCATGCCGAAAAATCTAAGAATCTGGTTGTGTAGAAGAGAATAGATATCAGATAAGTAACCAGCAGAGTATGTAATACCATGTACTTTCATATCTCAAAGATTTATACTGCTGATATTCTTTCCCTCTTAGATTTACCTCCACTATCTAATTGAATCTTCTCATTGCCTTTTAATTTTTTTATTTGAATATAGTTGATACACAATGTTTCTTTCATTTTATGTGTACAACAGAGTGATTCAACATCTCTATACATTATGTTATGCTCACAAGTGTAGCTGCCATCAGTCACATACAACATTATTACAATATCACTGACTATAGTCCCTATGCTGTATCTTTTATTCTCATGACTTATTCATTCCATAACTGGAAGCCTGCATCTCCTACTTCCTTTCACTCATTTTGTCCATCCACCATCCCCTCCCCCTGGCAACCATCAGCTTGTTCTCTGTATTTATAGGTCTGATTCTGCTTTTTGTTTATTGTCTTATTTTCTGGATTACACTCATGAGTGAAATTACATGGTATTTTTCTTAGTCTGACTTATTTCACTTAGTGTAATACTCTCTAGATCCATCCATGTTGTCACAAGTGGCAAGATCTCATCCTTGTTATGGCTGCATAATATTCCATTGTATACATGTGGAGAAAAAAGAACTCTCCTGTACTGTTGGTGTGAGTGTAAACTGGTAAAATTACTGTTGAAAATAGTATGGAGTTTCCTCAAAAATTTAAAAATAGAAATAGCATAAGATCCAGTAATTCCACCAGTGGGTATTTATCTAAGGAAAACAAAAACACTAATACAAAAAGATATATGTATCACTAAGTTTACTGCAGCATCATTTAGAATACCCAAGATATGGAGGCTTCCTATTGTCTTTTAAATATTCCCACAATTGTCCCATTTGTATAAGTTACATCCCACATTCAAGCACTTACTCTTCTGAAGCTACATTTCTTGCCTCCATTTGCATTCAAACATTCCTGAAAGTGTTGTTGAATTTGAATTTCCATTTCTTGCTTTTTTTCTTTTTTAAAGATTTTATTTATTTGAGAGAGAAAGAATGAGACAGAGAGAGAGCATGAGAGGGAGGGAGGGTCAGAGGGAGAAGCAGACTCCCCGCTAAGCAGGGAGCCCGATGCAGAACTCGATCCGGGGACTCCAGGATCATGACCTGAGCCGAAAGCAGTCGCTCAACCAACTGAGCCACCCAGGTGCCCCTGAATCTCCATTTCTTTGGCTCTCATTTATTCACAAGCCTAATTCATCAGGTTTTACAACAATTCTAATGCAGCAACTCTCACTGAATTTGTCAGTGATATTGATGTCACAAATTCACACATGACATTTCATTAATCCTCTTTCTTGACACTCTTACCTCTGGACACTATTGACCACTATCTTCTTAAAATAAACTCTTCCCTTGGTTTCCCTAACAGAATAATTCTCTGAGTTTTCAGCCCACATGCCTGACTTCTGTGTCTCTTTTTTGGAAGTTGTTACTCTTTTATACAACCCTTATATATGTATATATACATATATATAGTTTTTTTCTTTCAAGGTTACACTTATACTTCCAACTATATTATCTTCCTAGGCCATCTAATACATTCACTCTTTTTTATTACACAAACATTTATTTAACTACCTATTCTGTGCCAACCACTCTTTCAGGTGCTAGAGATTAAACAAAGCCTACTAAAATCCATGATCACATGAGGTTACATTTTAGTGTGGAATATGGCCAATAAACAAAGTAAATAAATATATAGTCTATTACAAAGTGACAAGCACCAGGGAGTAGGAGGAAAGTAGAGACATGGGATAGGTATTGTCAGGGTGGAAGAACTGAATTTTCAAAGAATAAAAAATGCCTCAAAGAAAAGGTGATATTTGAGAAATTTGAAGGAGGTAAGAGAATGGTGCTATGTGAATATTTAGGAGGAGATCATCTGGAAGGGAAAACCTGGAGGACATATAAAATATATATATATATATACAGAGAGAGAGAGAGAGAGAGTTAGTTTTAATTGTGTAAATACATGATTGAATAAATTAATACATTTATTATTGAATGAATAAATGAATCTTGATGATTACTATTCTTCATTAAAAGACATATTCATTATTTTAAAATCAGTGAAATATATAATTCTATATTATTTTCAGTCATTCTTCCATTGCTAATACTTATTCTCCTTTCGGGCACTTTTTTTTTTTTTTTTTTTTTAAGATTTTTTTTTTTTTTTTGACAGAGAGAGAGATAGCGAGAGCAGTAACACAAGCAGGGGGAATGGGAGAGGGAGAAGCAGGCTTCTTGCCGAGCAGGGAGCCCGATGTGGGACTCGATCCCAGGACCCTGGGATCATGACCTGAGCCGAAGGCAGACGCTTAACGACTGAGCCACCCAGGCGCCCCTTATTCTCCTTTCGTGCTGTAAATTAAATCTAAAATATAATTAATAAGTATATTAATATGACACAAATATACATATAAATATAAAATAAAATATAAAATAAAAATAAAATACACTAATAAAACATAATTGATAATTCAGTTTATTAGCACTCTTCTGGAATTAAAAGGAGAAAACTAGGAAAACCGTAGTATTTTATAGGATGGATTTAAATACTTAATCAAATTGTATACATACACTCTAGAGATTTGGAAGTCATTTTGAATTCTTACTATGGTCCAGTCACTCTGTTTTCTCTATCTTCTCCCTTTACTATCAAGTAAGTATATTTGGTGCCCACAAAAAAACCCTAGCTTTTAAATCAAATAATTTAAGTAAGAAGATATTTTTATAAGAATGAGGTTATTGTTTTCTCAGATGTTGTGCTCTTAATAATAAATAATTTTAATCTCAACTTTATATGCTGCTGATGATTTCAGCCAATGCCAAGGTTGGAACATATTGGCCCAGACATATCTTACTCCCTGAATTTCAAACAGGAGCTTATTTTACCATCTCTTATTTACTAAATTCCAGAAGACCAGTTGTGGCCTGATTAGTCAGTCAATGGCCTGGGGTAATTTGTGGGAAACTTCTCTCATAAAGCTAACAAAGTTGTGAGCCCCACCAGCTGGAAATCAATCTAGTCTTTCCCATCTTTTAACATATTTTCCATGTCTGATCCTTGATCCACAATGACTGGGTAGTAGAAGAAGAATAGGAACCCTAATAAACTGATGATCTACTGAGAGCAAGACTAAGATCTCATCTGACATATAATTTTATTAATTTAGTTTAAAGGAAATATATCCTCTTATTTAGGAGCAAGATTTTGTGATTTTGCCGATAGTTAAAAAAGGAACAGAAAAGTTGGTGGAAATGGATTAAATATATAAAACCACAGAAGTGGTAATAGTTAAGGGGGAAGGTCTATACATTAAATAAAGTACACTTAAAGATGTCAAGATGAATATCAAGATAGATGTAAATATACATACATATATATGTCATACTTCCACCTTCTCACATTCTCTAGACTGATAAAGCCACCAAATCTGCACACAGTTCACTTCTAATCTCTTGTCCTGTGCATTCACATGATTTTTAACCATAGTCTTATGCTGGAATCAAGAACCAATTCTTGCTGACATTAAGGGATTTTAAAATGTTTTTAAACTGTTATGTTTCAACATTCAGGATGACTTTTTCTATTTCTGTTATAAGATTCTGGACACATCTTCCTGAATGCCCTGAACACTTTGCTAAAATATTCCTTCTTATTTGTCATAAGACACTTTGGACATATTGTTTCTGCTATGGTTTTATTGTTTCCATTCAGTGTTCTTAGTAAAATATTGTCCCAGTTCTTTCAATTCTTCACATTGCATAGTTTCATCCCACTTTCCATAACTGTTATGACAGTCTCTTCTACTTTGCTATGTATTAATTATCTTACACAATAGTTTACAACTACCATAGTGCCAAAAGTACCCAGAAACAAGATACACGGTGGAAACTCTAAGAAATATTGTTCACTGAAAATTATCACTATTTTGTTAACAACTAAGTCTCAGAAATAACAGGTTTGGGATTTGAAAATCAAATCAAATCTTTCTGGTTCCAAAGTCAGTTATGTTTCCTTTGTATTTCTGAATTCATGCTTTTTAATCCTCTATTTTCCCTTCCCTTTACTCTATTAGATGCCTACAGCTGATAAAACAAATTACTGCCAGCATTCTTTGGTTTGCCATTGCATAATTCTAATCTCTGCTCTCATAGTCACATCACTTTAACCTCTTCTGCCTATGTCAAATCTCTCTTTGCCTCCGTCTTGTCTTATAGTAATTCATATAACAGCACTTAAGCCCCATCTTATCATCCAGGATAATCTCCCCATTTCAAGATCTTTACTTAATCACATCTGTAAAGTCCTTTTTGTCATATAAGATAACATCCACAGGTTCCAGGACTAAAGACAGAGATATATTTTGAGGAAAGGGCATTATTTAGCCTCCTAAACTCTCTATCCTTCTCCACTCTTCTCTTTTCCCAGATTCTGTTAACTACACCTTTCCCTCATTCCTTCTATTCTTTAGGTAGCTACAGCTCCTTTGTATTAACCTTGTGGTTCAACACTATTTCTTGCACTTTCACTAACCTATAGCTTTACAAATATCCCCTTTAGTAAGCATTTCTTGAATTATTCTAATTTGTGTGTGTCATCTATACCTTCCCCAGATCTTTAAAATATCTAAAACATAATGTATAACTGGGTGAAAAGGAAGTCCTGAAATTTCCTTCCCCCGTGGACAAACCAATTTAATGACAATATTCAGAACAGTTCCCTTTGTGAGAAATTCAGAAACTGAGAGGCTCCTGCATGCTGGGTGAGCACAGAACCAACCACATCAAAGCAGGTAAAAACATTTGAGACACTCTTTGACCATAAGCCCTCCATCTGCACAGCACCATACTATTGGAAGGAAATTCCCAGCTCCCAGATTCTTCCTGGGGAGGGAAAAAAGGAATAAACCTTAAGTCCAAAATTCAGTTTATGCTGGGGGTTTACTGATGCACTGACTTCTGTCTCAACTGTTTCTGAGCTCTAAGTCCTGGTATACACTAATTCCTTGGACACCATTAAAAACAAGGACTGACGTTTGACCTAGAAAACTAACACATGCCACAGCTCCATACCCCAGCTCAGCAGAAAGAAAGCAAACAAAAAGAAACCTGGTTCTCAGCCTTTTTAAGGGAGGGGGAAAATAGTGAGCCATACATCCAATGCTGACTTTCAGGTTGTTTCCTAAGAACTAGCACAAAAATGTGAATGGCTGCCCAGGATCTCTGACTATGCTGATTGCTGTGGGTCTTCACTTGTATAAGACTAGTCCATGGAGAATGAGATAGCTGTGTTGTCTAATGTGCAGAAACCAATACAAAGAATCAGGGAAATAAAAACAAACAAATAAAAATGGAAATATATTCTAAACAAAGGAATGCAATATACCTCTAGAAACTTATCCTAATGAAATGGAAATATATGATTTGCTTGAAGGAAAATTCAAAATAACCATTAAGAAGATACTCAGTGAGGGCAGTTTAATATACGAACAAACTGAGAATTTTTTTTTTTTTTAAGAGAGAGAGCATGTCTGTGCCAACAGTGGGAGATGGGCAGAGGAGGAAGGAGAGAGAGAATCTGAAGCAGGGTCAACACACAATACAGAGCCCAAGGCAGGGCTTGATCTCATGGCCCTGAGATCATGACCTGAACCAAAATCAAGAGTAGATGCTTACCCACTGAGCCACCCAGTGACCACTCAAACTGAGAATTTTGAGATAAGAAATATAGTAAAAGTACAAAAGAGACATAGAGATGAATACATGCAGAAGAATGAAACTGGACCATTTCCTTACACCACACACAAAAAATAGTCTCAAAATGGATGAAAGACTTAAATGTTAGACAGGAATCCATCAAAATCCAAAATGAGAACACAGGTAGTATCCTCTTTGATCTCAGCTGCAGCAACTTCTTGATAGACACATCTCCAAAGGCGAGGGGGGAAACAAAGGCAAAAATGAACTATTGGGACTTCATCAAGATAAAAAGCTTTTGCAAAGCAAAGGAAACAGTTGACAAAACCAAAAGACAACTGACAGAATGGGAGAAGATATTTGCAAATGATATATCAGATAAAGGGCTAATATCCAAAATCTATAAAGAACTTATCAAACTCAACACCCAAAGAACAAATAATCTAATCAAGAAATGGGCAGAAGACATGAACAGACATTTCTCCAAAGAAGACATCCACACGGCCAACAGACACATGAAAAAATGCTCGACATCACTCAGCATCAGGGAAATACAAATCAAAACTACAATGAGATACCACTTCACACCATTCAGAATGGCTAAAATAACAAGTCAGGAAACGACAGATGTTGGTGAGGATGCGGGGGAAGGGGAACCGTCCTACACTGTTGATAGGAATGCAAGCTGGTGCAGCCACTCTGGAAAACAGTATGGAAGTTCCTCAAAAAGTTGAAAATAGAGCATCCCTATGACCCAGCAATTGCACTACAGGGTATTTACCCCAAAGATACAAATGTACTGATCTGAAGGGGTTCGTGCATCCCAATGTTTATAGCAGCAATGTCCACAATAGCCAAACTATGGAAAGAGCCCAGATGTCCATTGACAGATGAATGGATAAAAAAGAAGTGGTGTATATATATTCAATGGAATATTACTCACTCATCAAAAAAAAAAAAAAAAATGAAATCTTGCCATTTGCTACAATGCGGATGGAACTAGAGGGTATTATGCTAAGTGAAATAAGTTAATCAGAGAAAGACAAGTATCATATGATCTCACTGATATATGCAATTTAAGAAACAAAACAGACTCATAGGGGAGGACAGGAAAAAATAAAATAAGACAAAATCAGAGAGGGAGACAAACCATAAGAGACTCTTAATCATAGGAAACAAACTGAGGGTTGCTGGAGGGAATGGGGGTGGAGGGATGGGGTAACTGGGTGATGGACATTAAGGAGGGCATGTGATATAATCAGCACTGGGTATTATATAAGACTGATGAATCACAAATCTGTACCTCTGAAAACAAGAGGTTGAACAGAAGCCTAGACTGAGCAGGAAAAATCATGAGCAGTAAATCAAAGACAAGTCATTGGTAATTATTCAGGAAGAGGAGCAAAATGGGAAAAAATAGAATGTAAAAGAATTAAAAAGATTAATTAAAAGAATTTTTTAAAAGAATTAAGAAAGCTAAAGAGACTTAACTTATGAGATACCACACATAATAAGAACAATGGAGAAATATATAGTAAGCTATTCAAAGAAATAATGGCCCAAACTTCCCAAATCTGGGGAAGGAAATTGACATTAAATCCAGGAAACTCAATGGATACCAGTAGTGGAACCCAAAGAAATCCACACCAAGACACATTATAATAAAATGACCAAGGTCAATGACAATAGGAAAATTTTGAAAGCAGCAAGTAAAGTGAAATGTCATATACTAGGGGAACCCCAAAGACTCTCAGAGGTTTTCTTAGCAGAAACATTGTCATCTTGGAAGTTGGAGAGGAATCATATATTTAAAATGTAGAAGGAAAAAGATACCAGTGAAGAATATTGTACCCGGAAAAACTGAACTTCTAAAATGAGGAAGATTTAAAGACATTCCCAGACAAGCAAATGCTCAGAGAGTTCATCAGTACTAGACCTGCCTTTTAAGAAATGCTAAAGGGAATTCTAAGTTGGTGGAAAAATTACTAAGCAACATACAAAAGCATATAAAGTTTAAAACTCACTGTAAAGGTAAATATATATTCAAATACAGAATACCATAATATCTTTTTTTTTTTTAAGATTTTATTTATTTATTTGACAGAGAGAGACACAGTGAGAGAGGGAATACAAGCAGGGAGAGAGGGAGAAGCAGGCTCCCACTGAGCAGGGAGCCTGATGCGGGGCTCTATCCCAGGACCCTGAGATCATGACTTGAGCCAAAGGCAGATGCTTAATGACTGAGCCACACAGGTGACCCAGAATACCATAGTATCTTAATGGAGGTGGATAAATCACTGTTAATTCTAGTATAAAACTTAAAATGCAAAAGTATTAAAATAATATAACTATAAAAACATGTTAATAGATACAAAATATAAATCTATGAGAATTGTGTCACTAATACCATCAATTGGGAGGAAAAGGAAATGTATAGAGTTTTGTATGCTATTGAAGTTACTATCAGCTTTAAACACTGTTATAACTATAAGCTGTTTTAGGTAAGCCCTATCATAATCACAAGGAAAATGCCTATAGAATATACACAAAAGAAAAAAGAGAAAAGAATCAAAGCATATCGACTTAAAAAAGAGAGGGGCACCTTGGTGACTCAGTCAGTTAAGCATCTGCCTTCAGCTCAGGTCATGGTCCCAGGGTCCTAGGGTGGAGCCCCATGTTGGGCTCCCTGCTCAGCAGGGAGTCTGCTTCTCCCTCTACCCTTCCCCCTGCTTATGTGCACTTTCTCTCTCTCTTGCTCTCTCTTTCAAATAAATAAATAAAATCTTCTTAAAAAAGGAAAAAAAAGAAAATCAATGAAACATGAAAATATCAAAAGAGGAAAATAATGACAAAAAATGTAAGGTCGGCAGGAAAACAATGAACAAAATGGCAACAGCAAGTCATTCTCTATCAATAATTACTTCAAATTCTAAATAGATTAAATTTACCAGTCCAAAGACATAGAGGACCTAAAAGAATTTAAAGACAAAACAAAACAAAACAAAAAACCCCACAAACAGCAACCCTAAGATCCAAATATATGCTATTTACAGAAGAGTCACTTTAAGTATAAGAATACATATAGACTAAAAGGGATAAAAAAGATATCCATGTAAATGGTAATCAAAAGAAAATGGCTGGCCTTACTTATACCACAGAAAATAGACCTCAAATACTGTCACAAAAGACAAAGAAGAATATTATGTATGATAAAAGGTCATTAATACCAGGGGTTAGTATTCGAAATATATAAGGAACTCTTACAACTCAATAGCAAAAAGAACAATAACCCAATAAAAATGAACAAAGGACTTGAACAGACATTTCTCCAAAGAGGACATACAAATGTCCAAAAGTATATGAAAAAATTATCATCATCACTAATCATCAGGGAAATAAAAATCAGAACAACAATGAAATATTACTTCACACTTAGGATGACTATTAATTAAAAAAAAAGATAAGTGTTGGCTAGAATGTGGAAAATTGGGACCCTTGTATACTATTCTTGGAATGCAAAATTTTGTCACTTCTATGGAAAACAGTCAGTTCCTCAAAAAAAAAATTGTAAATGAACTATTACATAATTCAGCAATCTCATTTTTGTGTTTTTATGTGAAAGAATTTAAATCAGGATCTTGACCGGTAATTGTATGCCCATATCCAACGCAGCACTATTCACGGCACCAAGATGTGATGTATTTTGATGGATAAGTTGATAAAGAAAATATGGTATACTCATGCAATGGAGTATTATTCAGCTTTAAAAATAAGAAATAAATCCTACCATATGTGACAACATGGATGAACATTGAGGATATTATGTTAAGTTAAATATCATGGTGACAGAAGGAAAAATATTGTATATTATAATTTATATGAAGTTTACAAGATAGTAAAATACATAGAAGCAGGGAGTGGAGTGGTAATTCCCATGAGCTAGGCAGGGGAAGAGGAAATGGTGAGTTGATATTTAACAAGTGTAAAGTTTCAGTTATGCAAAATTAAGTTCTTGAGATCTGTTGTATAGCATACTGTCTATAGTTATCAATACTGTACTAACCACAAATTTGTAGCAAGGTAGATTTCACATTAAGTGTTTTTTTTAAAGATTTTATTTATTTATTTGAGAGAGAGAGAGAATGAGAGACAGAGAGCACGAGAGGGAAGAGGGCAGAAGGGGAAGCAGACCCCCCTGCTGAGCAGGGAGCCCGATGTGGGACTCGATCCCGGGACTCCAAGATCATGACCTGAGCTGAAGGCAGTCGCTTAACCAACTGAGCCACCCAGGCGCCCCCACATTAAGTGTTTTAATACAATATATATATATAAAACTTGATCAATGTACTTCCCTACTTCGACCACCAAAGAACTTAGCATATTTCTATGTGTGGTAGAAGGAACATTCTGAAATATTCAGTTTTGATTTAATTAAAAAGGAATAATTTCATAGTTCTTACTTCTGCAAATCCATATGGACAAAATACTATAACTCAAATGGATGTTTTATGATCAGGCTTATTGTACTCCCCTGATACACAATGTTGAGCAAGGAAGTACACTGGTTTCATGAAAAATATCTAACTTTTACTCATGTCATGTAAATTAAAAAGGAGATCAACTAATGATAATGAACTCCCTCTTACCCTCCTTAT
Organism: Neomonachus schauinslandi; assembly: GCF_002201575.2. Classification (NCBI taxonomy): domain Eukaryota; kingdom Metazoa; phylum Chordata; class Mammalia; order Carnivora; family Phocidae; genus Neomonachus; species Neomonachus schauinslandi. The sequence goes on along the minus strand of NC_058415.1, from coordinate 37,114,236 downwards.
TTGCACATTTTAATAACTTGTATAAAACCTATTTTATACTCTGAAAGTTATCACTACTTTAGCACACTTAATTTCAAAATGAGAGGCAAGGATCCTCCAGGCTGGTGGGGTAGGGGTAGTTACTTCCAGGCAAGAAAAGAGAAGAGGAGAGGAAAGGAGAAGAGGGGAGAGGAGGGGAGGAGAGGGAGAGGATAGGAAGAAAGGGGAGGGAAAGAGAAAGATAGAGAGAGAATTTAAACCCAAAGTTATTAATAAGTGTGCCACACACAAAATGTCAGAACAGACAAGTGACTCCTAAAATATTGTTGAAGAGTATGTTAGGTAGACCATGGAAATTTCTCATTTTTTTCTAAGATCTTTTACAAGTACTAAAGTGAATCCAAAAAATTAAAAAATATTTTATTTTATCTTTTTTTAATTTCAAGTTTCTTATTAATTCCACTTAGTTAACATACAGTGTTATATTAGTTTCAGGAATATAATGATTCTTAATTCCATACAGCATCCTTTGCTCATCACAATAAGTACATTCCTTAAACCAATCACCTATTTAACCCATCCCCCACCCACCTTCCCTTTCATAACCATCACTTTGTTCTCTAGGTTAAGAGGCTGTTTCTTGGTTTGCCTCTCTCTTTTTCCCCTTTCCTCATTTGTTTTGTTTCTTACATTCCACATACGAGTGAGATCATATGGTATTTTTTTTTCTCTGACTGACTTATTTTACTTGGCATTATACTCTGTAGCTCCATCCATGTCACTGCAAATGAAAAGATTTCATTCTGCTTTATGGGTGAATAACATTCCCTTGTATATATGTACCACATCTTCTTTATCCATTCGCTGGACATTTGGGCCACATCCATATCCTGGCTATTGTAAATAATGCTGCTTTAAATTTGCATGTATCCATTTGAACTAGTGTCTTTGTATTATTTGTGTAGATGTCCCCTAGTATGATTGCTGGATCACAGGGTACATCTATTTTTTAATGTTTCAAGGAATCTCCATATGTTTTCCACAGTGGCTGCACCAGTTTGCATTCCCACAAACAGTGCACAAGGGTTCCCTTTTCTCCACATCCTCACCAACACCTGTTGCTTCTTGTGTTGCTAATTTTAGTCATTCTGAAAGGTGTGAAGTGATATCTCACTGTAGTTTTGATTTGCATCCTCTGATGAGGAGTGATGTTGAGCATCTAACCATGTGTGTGTTGACTATATGTATGTCTTCTTTGAAGAAATGTCTGTTGTATCTCCTGCTCATTTTTTAATTGGATTGTCTTTTTGGTATTGGGTTGTATAAGTTCCTTATATATTTTTGATACTGTTTATCAGATGTCATTTGCAACTATCTTCTCCTATTCCAAAGGTTGTCTTTCATTTTTGTTCATTGTTTCCTTTGCTGTGCACTTTTTATTTTGATGTAGCTCTGATAGCTTATTTTTGCTTTTGTTTCCCTTGCTTCAGAAACCTATCTAGAAAAAGAAAAGTTGCTAAGGCCAATGTCAGAGGTTCCTGCCTGTGTTCTCTGTTAGAATTTTTATGGTTTCAGATCTCACATTAAGGTCTTTAATCCATTTTGAATTTATATAGGTGCATGGTGTAAGAAAGTGGTCCAGTTTCTTTCTTTTGCCTGTTGATATCCAGTTTTCCCGATACCATTTGTTGAAGAGAAATTATTTTTCCTTTTGGATATTCTTCCCTGCTTTGTTAAAGATTAATTAACCATATAACTGTGGGTTCATTTCTGGATCTTCTATTCTATTCTATTGGTCTATGTGGTTGTTTTTGTGTCAGTACCATACTGTTTTGATCACTACAGCTTTGTAATATGACTTAAAGTCCAGAACTGGGATAGCTCCAACTTTTTATATCTACTTTGAGCATTTGGGGTCTTTTGTGGTTTTATACAAATTTTAGGATTGTTTATTCTAGTTTTGTGAAAAATGCTGTTGGTATTTTGATAGGGATTGCATTAAATATACAGATTCCCTTGGGTACTATTGACATTTTAACAATATTTGCTTTTCCAGTCTATGAGCATGGAATGTCTTTCCATTTCATTGTGTCATTTATAATTTCTTTCATTAGTGTTTTATAATTTTCCAGTACTATGTTGAATAAAAGTGGTGAAAGTGGACATACTTGTCTTGTTCCTAACCTTAGTGGAAAAGCTCTCAGTTTTTTCCCATTAAGGATGATGTTAGCTGTAGGTTTGGCCTTTATCAAGTTGAGGTACATTCCCTCTAAACCTATTTTGTTGAGGAGTTTTATCATGAATGGATGTTGTACTTTGTCAAATGTTTTTTCTGCATCTATTGAAATGATCATATGGTTCTTATTCTTTCTCTTAGTGATGTGATGTATCATGTTGATTGTTTTGTGAATATTGAACCACCCTGGCAACTCAGGAATAAACCCCCTTGATGTGGTGAATGATTTTTTTAACATATTGTTGCATTGGTTAACTGATATTTTGTTGAGAAGCATTGCCTCTATGTTCATCAGGGATATTGGCCTTTAGCACTCATTTTTAGTGGTGTCTTTATCTGGTTTTGGTATCAGCACAACACTGATCTCTTAGAATGAATTTGGAAGTTTTCCTTCCTCTCCTATTTTTTAGAATAGTTTGAGAGAAATACGTATGTATTAGCTCTTCACATGTTTGGTAGAATTTGCTTGTGAAGACATCTGCTCCTGGACTTTTGTTTGTTGGAAGTTTTTTGATTACTGATTCAGTTTTTGGGCTTTTGTTGTTTTATTTTTTATTTAAATTCAATTTAACTGATATATACTGTATTATTAGTTTCAGGGGTAGAATTTAGTGATTCATTGGTTGCATACAACACCCAGTGCTCATTATTTCAAGCGCCCTCCTTAACGTCCATCACCCATTTAGCCCATCCCCCCACCCACCCCCCTCCAGCAACCCTCAGATTGTTTCCTATAGTTAAGAGTCTCTTATGATTTGTCTCTCTCTCTGTGTTCATCTTATTTTATTTTTCTTCCCCTTCCTCTATGTTCATCTGTTTTATTTCTTAAATTCCCACATATGAGTGAAATCATACGGTATTTGTCTTTCTCTGACTGACTTATTTTCCTTAGCACAACACCCTCTAGTTCCATCCACATCGCTGCAAATAGCAAGATTTCATTCTTTCTGATGGCTGAGTAATATTCCATTGCATATATATATATATATATATATATATATATATATATATACACATATATATATATATATATATAATATCTTTATCCATTCATCTGTTTATGGACATCTGGGCTCTTTCCACAGTTTGGCTATTGTGGACATTGCTGCTATAAACATTGAGATGCATGTGCCTGTTTGGTGATTCAGTTTTTTTGTTTTGGTTTGGTTTGTTTTGATTTTTCTGATTATCTTTCTGTTCAGGTTTTCTTTTTTTTTTTTCTTTTTTAATTGTTATGTTAATCACCATACATTACATCAATAGTTTTTGATGTAGTGTTCCATGATTCATTGTCTGTGCATAACACCCAGTGGTCCATGCAGAACATGCCTTCTTTAATACCCATCACCAGGCTAACGCATCCTCTCACCTCCCTCCCCTCTAGAACCCGCAGTTTGTTTTTCAGAGTCCATTGTCTCTCATGGTTCATCTCCCCCTCCGATTTCCCCCCTTCATTCTTCATTGCCCCCTTCATTCTTCATTCCCCCCCTTCATTTCCCGCCCTCCTGCTATCTTCTTCTTTTTTTTTTTCTTAACATATATTGCATTATTATTTCAGAGGTACAGATCTGAGATTCAACAGTCTTGCACAATTCACAGCGCTCACCATAGCACATACTCCCCAGTGTCTATCACTCAGCCACCCCAGCCCTCCCACCCCATCCCTCACTCCAGGAAACCTCAGTTTGTTTCCTGAGATTAAGAATTCCTCATATCAGTGAGGTCATATGATACATGTCTTTCTCTGATTGAGTTATTTCGCTCAGCATAACACCCTCCAGTTCCATCCACCTTGTTGCAAATAGCAAGATCTCATTCCTTTTGATGGCTGCATAATATTCCATTGTATATATATACCAACTCTTCTTTATCCATTCATCTGTCGATGGACATCTTGGCTCTTTCCATAGTTTGGCTACTGTGGACATTGCTGCTATTAACATCGTGGTGCATGTACCCCTTTTCATCCCTACATTTATATCTTTGGGGTAAATACCCAGTAGTGCCATTGCTGGATCATATGGTAGCTCTATTTTCAACTTTTTGAGGAACCTCCATACTGTTTTCTAGAGTGGCTGCACCAGCTTGCATTCCCACCAACAGTGTAGGAGGGCTCCCCTTTCTCCGCATCCCCGCCAACACCTGTCATTTCTTGACTTGTTAATTTTAGCCATTCTGACTGGTGTGAGGTGGTATATATAAACAACTAAAACTGAAACAGGAAGAAGTAGAAAACT
>NC_058415.1:37103387-37104784 GCF_002201575.2 Neomonachus schauinslandi | reverse complement strand
AATGAGTCTCTTGCAGACAGCATATCGATGGGTCTTGTTTTTTAATCTACTCTGATAGCCTGTGTCTTTTGATTGGGACATTGAGCCCATTTACATTCAGGGTAACTATTGAAAGATAGGAATTTAGTGCCATTGTATTGCCTGTAAGGTGACTGTTACTGTATATTGTCTGTGTTCCTTTCTGGTCTTTGTTGCTTTTAGGGTCTCTCTTTGCTTAACAGACCCTTTGAAGTTTTCCTGTAGGGCTGGTTTTGTGTTTGCAAATTCCTTTAGTTTTTGTTTGTCCTGGAACCTTTTTATCTCTCCTTCAATTTTCAATAACAGCCTAGTTGGATATAGTATTCTTGGCTGCATATTTTCTCATTTAGTGCTCTGAATATATCCTGCCAATCCTTTCTGGCCTGCCAGGTCTCTGTGGATAGGTCTGTTGCCAATCTAATGTTTCTACCATTGTAGGTTACAGATCTCTTCTCCCGAGCTGCTTTCAGGATTTTCTCTTTGTCTATGAGACTCGTAAGTTTTACTATTAGATGTTGGGGTGTTGACCTATTTTTATTGATTTTGAGAGGGGTTCTCTGTGCTTCCTGGTTTTTCATGCCTGTTTCCTTTCCCAAATTAGGGAAGTTCTCTTCTATAATTTGCTCCATTATACCTTCTGCTCCTCTCTCTCTTTCTTCTTCTACTGGGATCCCAATTATTCTAATGTTGTTTCTTCCTATGGTATCGCTTATCTCTCGAATTCTGCCTTTGTGATCCAGTAGTTGTTTATCTCTCTTTTTCTCAGCTTCTTTATTTTCCATCATTTGGTCTTCTATATTACTGATTCTCTCCTGCCTCATTTATCCTAGCAGTTAGCGCCCCCATTTTTGATTGCACCTCATTAATAGCCTTTTTGATTTCTACTTGGTTGGATTTTAGTTCCTTTACTTCTCCAAAAGGGTTTCTCTAATAACTTCCATATTTTTTTCACGCCCAGCTAGCATCTTTAAAGTGATGATTCTGAACTCTAGATTTGACATTGTACTAATGTCCATATTGAGTAGGTCCCTGGCAGTCGGTACTACCTCTTGTTCTTTTTGTTGAGGTGATTTTTTCTGTCTTGTCATTTTGTGCAAAGGAGAATAGATTAATGAGAGAACAGAATGCTAGCAGAGTAACAACGTCCCCAGAAAATATACCCGAAACAAATAAGAATAGACCTGAAGCAGTGGGAAAAGAAAGGGAAAGAGAGAAAAAAGAAAAAGAAAAAGAAAAAAAAGAAAAAGAAAAAGATAAAGATAAAAACAAACAAACAAAAAACAAAACAAAACAACAACAACAACAAAAAAAAAACCAGAATGTGATCAAATATGATCAGGCTGGTATATAGATCAGTGCCACACAGTAGATTTGGGGTG
>NC_058415.1:36855054-37103377 GCF_002201575.2 Neomonachus schauinslandi | reverse complement strand
ATATGATGAAGGGATGGAATATGACTGTAAAGATGGAAATTATAAAAAATTTTATAGAAGGAATTGGTAAGAAGTTGTTTGAAAAAAGAAAGAAGAGGATTTAAAATAGAAAAAAGAAAAAAAAAGGGAGAGAATGTGTCAGGCAAGGGAGTAGAAAAAACCATATGCTAGAGATTTAGGGTATATTTTAATCTCTTAGAAGAAACTATCTCAAAATTTTAAAGAGAGAACAACTTCTATATATATGCCAAAAATATGGGTAACTACTATGAAGGGATAGAATATGACTCTAAAAATGAAAAATAAAAATGTTTTTTTAAAAGAACGGATTGATAAGATGTTGGTTGAAAAAGGGAAAAAGAAAAATCCAAAAAAAAAAAAAAAAAGTTAAAAAAATTAACTTTGAAAGACTAAAGAATCATGGTAAAAAAGCCATGAATTCTATGTGCAGTATTCCCCTAGCTCTGGAGTTCTGCCGTTCTCCTTGATCGGTAAACTTGGTCTTGGCTTGCTGTTCTCGCTGATCTTCTGGGGAGGGGTCTGTTGCCGTGGTTTCCAAATGTCTTTGCCGGAGGCAGAATTTTCCCGCCCTCGCCCCCTCCCGTCTAAGTAATCTGCTCGGGTTTGCTCTCCGGAGCTTTTGTTCCCTGCGAGCTTTCCGTACAGCTTTGGAGGCGGAGAGTGAAAATGGCGGCCTCCCAATCTCCACCCCGGAGGAGCCAAGAACTCGGGCCCCGCTCCTCAGTGAGCCCCCAGAGAAAAGCCGTCAGTCACTCCCGTCTTCCCGGTCACCGGCCGCACTCCGTGCTCACCCGGCCTGTGACCGGGCATTTCTATCTGTGGCACCCGACTCCGGGTGGAGTCTCCAAACCCAGCAGATCCCTGCGGTGCACTCCCGTGCGGCTCCTCCTGGGGGAAGAAGGTGAGTCTCCCCGGATCTGCCACTTGTTGGGTCCCTGCTGAAGGAGCAGTGGCCCGACTTTGCTGTGGATCACGGTTTATGGCATCCCCAAGCTGAGAGCCTGTGCCTGGGTTCTGCCTCTGCAGCCGGCTTCCCTGCTCCGTTACCTGGGATCTCTGCCATGCTCAGTCACCCCCGGTCTTTCTGTGACCCCGAGGGTCCTGAGACCACACGGTCCCGGAGGGTTCCACCCCCCACTTAGCCACCAGAGTGACGTCCCTCAGCGGCGCAGACTTTTAAAAGTTCTGATTGTGTGCTCCGCGGCTCTATCACTTGCCAGAAGCGGCCGACGGAGGCCCCTCCCCCGCCGTCTATCCTCCCGAATATCGCCTTGGATTCACTTCTCTGCACATCCTACCTTCCAGAACGTGGTCGCTTTTCTGATGAGCGAGTTGTTGCTCTTCTTTTCTTCGATCTCCTGTTGAGTTTGTAGGTGTTCAGAATGGTTTGAACCCTATCCAGCTGAATTCCTGAGAGGAGACGAAATCCAGGTCTCCTACTCCTCCGCCATCTTGCTCCGCCCCCTCGATATGATGTATTCTTAATATCAGGAAACAAACAGGGTTGCTGGAGTGGTGGGGGGTGGGAGAGATGGGGTGGCTGGGTGATAGACATTGGGGAGGGTATGTGCTCTGGTGCGTGCTGTAAATTGTGCAAGACTGTTGAATCAGAGATCTGTACCTCTGAAACAAATAATACATTATATGTTAAAAAAAAAAGAAGATAGCAGGAAGGGACGAATGAAGGGGGGAAATCAGAGGGGGAGATGAACCATGAGAGATTATGGACTCTGAGAAACAAACTGAGGGTTCTAGAGGGGAGGGGGGTGGGGGGATGTGTTAGCCTGGTGATGGGTATTAAAGAGGGCATGTATTGAATGGAGCACTGGGTGTTATACGCAAACAATGAATCATGGAACACTACATCAAAAACTAATGATGTAATGTATGGTGATTAACATAACATAATAAATAAATAAAAAAAGAGACCCCTACTATTACTGTTATTATTGATTAATTATTTTATTTTTTATCAACTATTTTTTTGGGTGCATAAATATTTACAGTTGTTAGAACTTCTTGTTGGATTCTTCTCTTTATTATTATACAGTGTCCCACTTTGTCTCTTATTACAGTCTTTGTTTTACAGTCTATTTTCTTCAATATTAGTATCGCTACTCTGGCTTTCTTTTCACATCCATTTGCATGATGAATATTTCTCCATCCCTTCACTTTCAATCTCCAGGTGTCTTTAGATCTAAAATAAGTTTCTGGCAGACAGCATGTAGATTGGTCATTTTTTTTTAATCCGTTATGTTACCTTATGTCTTTTGATTTGAGTGTTAAGTCCATTTATATTCAAAGTAATTATAGATAGATATGTATTTATTGTCATTTTGTTATTTATTTTGTGGTCATTTCTGAACATTTTTTCTGAATCTTTCTTGTCTTTCTTTCATAATATGCTGATTTTCTGTGGAGCTATATTTGGATTCCTCTTTCTTTATTCTTTGTTTATTTATTGGTAGTTTTTGATTCATGGTTACTCTTTGGTTTGTATAATAACCTCTAGTGCCTATAGCAGTCTATATTAAGTTGATGGTCATTTTAGTTTGAACTCATTCTTTACTCCTCTCCTTCCCATGTTTTAGGTATATGTTGCTGTATTTTATAGACTTATGTTTTGTGAGTTTCTTGACTGATTTTTTACAGGAATATTTTTTTTTTTTACCGTTTGTTTATTTTCTACATTCATACTGTAATTTTTGGTCTCCCCTTCCATTGAATAAGTTCCCTTTAATATCTCTTGCAGGACTGGCTTAGTAGCTATGAACTCCTTTATTTTTTGTTTGCCTGAGAAACTCTCTTATTCTACTCTGAATGATAGATTTGCTATATAGAGTATTCTTGGTTGCAGATTTTGCCATTCAGTTCTTTGAATATATCATGCCACTCTTTTTTGGCTTGCAAAGTTTCTGCTAAAAAAAAAATTCCTGGTAGCCTTATAGGCTTTCCCTTGTAAGTTACTGTCTTCTTTTGCATTGCTGCTTTTAATTTTTTTTACCACTATATTTTGTCAATTTAATTAACAATATATCTTGGTGAGGGTCTGATTTTGTTGATTTTGATAGTACTTCTCTGTGCCTCCTGGATCTGGATATCTGTTTCCTTCCCCAGATTAGGGAAGTTTTCAGCTATTGTTTCCTCAAATAAATTTGCTGCCCCCTTTTCTCTCTCTTCTTCTGGGACTCCTTTAATACAAATGTTATTACATTTGATGGAATCCCTGAGCTTCCTATGTCTATTCTCAATTTGCATAATTATTTTATCTTTCTTTTGTTTAGCTTGATTACTTTTCATTACTCTGTCTTCTTGGTCACTAATTCATTCCTCTGCTTCTTCCATTCTGCTGTCCATTCCATCAAGCTTGCTTCTCATTTCACTGTTTGAGCACTTTATCTCTTCTATATTATTCCTTATCTCTGTGTTAAGGATCTAACTATTGTCTTCCTCTCTTTTCTCAAGTCCAGTGAGTATTCCTATGATCACTGACTTAAATTCTCTATCAGGCATGTTATGTATATCTGTTTCACTTAGATCTCTGGCTGTGGCTTTGTTCTGTTCTTTCATTTGTGATTAATTTCCCTCTCCTCATTTTGTCTTCCTCTTTCTGTCAGTTTCTCTGTGTTGGGAAAGTCAGCTATGTCTTCTGTAGTGACTTTATGGAGAAGACTTCCTGTAGTGTCCTGCAGTGCAATATCCCCTATTTACCAAAATCTGGTACTTCGGGTTAGTGTCCTGTGTGTGCTGTTTATGCCTTTTGTTGTGTCTAAGTCACTTTTCCTTTTAGTGCAATTGTCTTCACTGACTCTCTGCCTGTGTAGGCTGTGTTTGTTCTCTGGTGTTAGTGGAACCCAAGCAGGCCAGCTCTGAAGGGGTGTGCCTGCAGGAGAACTTGGTAGCAAGGTGGAGGTGTTAGAAAAATTTGCTCTGGGCCACTAGTCCAATGCCTGATCCCTCAAAGTGCTGTGCTGGCTGGGGGCTGTGCTCTGGTCAAAATACCATTATAGAGTTAGTTTTTAAACAATTAGGAATGGAAACCTATTTCTAAAATTCAGAAGGTAAACTTACAATTTTCTGTAAAAATGTCTGCAACATAAATTATATATTTTTATAATCAAAATTTGTATCTTACTGAAAATTACCTTATTATAATGATTTAAGAACATGCTATTTCTAAACATAATAACTACCATGGTAGAACCTCTGGGGATTATCTCTATATGTGGATTATAAAATAGCTTTTTGTTAATTAAAGAAAGCTCTTTGAATAATTATAATGTTTGATATCTATATCAATGTAGGCACTATAAACTTTTCAAATAGACCCAAAATTTGTGTTGGCCCAATATTCAAAAAAAAAAAAAAAAACAAAGAAAAATGAAAATAAGCTAAGTTTGAAATTTCTGAGTAAAATCATTTAACTAATAATTAATATACTTTAATTAGAATTGATTGAACTTCATTTTTTTTTCAGAAAATGTATACAAAGATATTTTTCAGATCTTGTTCTGACCTTTGCTGATTTGCCATTAGTTCTAAATAGCACTGTTATTATTTGAGATAAATCTCTTTGGTTAAGTAATAAGTGAGCTCTTATGCATTAATCTCTTTAAGTATAATGCAACACTGAAGTTTCCATTTGGGGGAAAGATTTATCTAATAATGTAGATTTGTGTAGCTGGTTATAACTTTTCAGTTGAAAAGTGAATAATCATTACATTCACATTTCTAATGTAAAGGTGAATATATTGGTACTGTTGAGCTTCAAGGTCTGAACAGGAATGATTCTTCAGATACTAAAATGGGAAAGACAAAAAAATGGAGTTACAGATGTCTCAACTTTATTGTAAGGAAGCCCTAATATTAGAAGGCAACATATGCAATGTACATTATTATTGATTTTGAAAGTACTCCCTTTAGGCCAACCTGTGGGTTGATTTTCTAATCCAAATAAAAAATGGAAATATCATTTGAAAATGTAATTAACAAATAGCCTCTCTTAAGGAAAACATATTTGACAGTTCCTTAGGCTATTTGTGACTTATTGATCAATGAAATGTAAGTTTCTTAGAAACTGGACAGTTTTAGAAACAGAGGGCAGAAATTAAACCTGGAAGGTATCTTCTCTACTGCATCTACCCAGAAGCCTAGCCATGTGTTCAACAGTGAAGAAATATTCCTTGAGTGAAGAAACGTGTCTTATTAAACACTGTTACTGTTCATATGAATGAATGTGTTCACAAAAGTCAATAACAAATGTGGAACATTTATCTTGAATGTATCCTCTTCTAACCTAACTGTTTAATTACTTTAAATACATGTCTTAATTTTATAGGTCATTTTTGCCTTTAGCTTGTAAATAAATGTTGTAAACGGCTTAACTTGTCTTTCAGTGTAAAGCCAAACTTTATAAATTACAGGGCTAATATAAGTACATAATAATATAATAAATATACATAAAGTCCAAATGGATCAAAAGGCTATATACTGAAAATAGATCACTCGTGGTAACCAAAATTCTTCAACAGTCCTCAGAGATAATCACTATTAACTGCATCTAATATGTTTTACTAAGAATAATGTACACGTACATAGGTATAAGTGTGGTCATTCTATCATGAAACTATTTTTTAAATTTTTTTTAAAGATTTTATTTATTTATTTGAGAGAGTGGGTGAGAGAGAGAGCACAAGAGGGGGGAGTGGGAGAGGGAGAAGCAGACTCCTTGCTGAGCAGGGAGCCTGATGCGGGACCCCATCCAGGGACTCCAGGATCATGACCTGAGCCGAAGGCAGTCACTTAACCAACTGAGCCACCCAGGCGCCCAATGAAACTTTATTTATTTATTTATTTTTATAAAGATTTTATTTATTACTTGACAGAGAGAGAATGAGAGAGAGCACATGAGAGGGGGGAGGGTCAGAGGGAGAAGCAGACTCCTTGCTGAGCAGGGAGCCCGATGTGAGACTCCATCCAGGGACTCCAGGATCATGACCTAAACAGAAGGCAGTCACTTAACCAACTGAGCCACCCAGGTGCCCTGAAACTTTATTTTTCACTTAAAAGTTATTGCAGGGGGGCGGAGCAAGATGGCGGAGGAGTAGGAGACCTGGATATCGTCTCCTCCCAGGAATTCAGCTGGATAGGGATCAAACCATTCTGAACACCTACAAACTCAACAGGAGATTGAAGAAAAGAAGAGCAACAACTCACTCATCAGAAAAGCGACCATTTTCTGGAAGGTAGAACGTGCGGAGAAATGAATCCGAGGCGATATTAAGGAGGATAGATGGCGGGGGAGGGGCCTCCGTCGGCCGCTTCTGGCAAGTGATACAGCCGCGGAGCACACAATCGGAACTTTTAAAAGTCTGCGCCGCTGAGGGATGTCACTCTGGTGGCTAAGCGGGGGGTGGAACCCTCTGGGACAGTGTGGTCTCAGGACCCTTGGGGTCACAGAAAGACCGGGGGTGCCTGAGTGTGGCAGAGATCCCAGGTATCGGAGCAGGGAAGCCAGCTGCAGAGGCAGAACCCAGGCGCAGGCTCTCAGCTCGGGGTTGCCATAAACTGTGATCCGCAGCAAAGTCGGGCCACTGCTCCTTCAGCAGGGACCCAACAAGTGGCAGATCCGGGGAGACTCACCTTCCTCCCCCAGGAGGAGCCGCATGGGAGTGCACCGCAGGGATCCACTGGGTTTAGAGAATCCACCCGGAGTCGGGTGCCACAGATAGAAATGCGCTGTCACAGGCCGGGTGAGCACGGAGTGCGGCCGGAGACCGGGGAGACGGGAGTGACTGACAACTTTTCTCTGGGGGCTCACTGAGAAGCGGGGCCCGAGTTCTTGGCTCCTCCAGGGCAGAGATTGGGAGGCCGCCATTTTCACTCTCCACCTCCAAAGCTCTACGGAAAGCTTGCAGGGAACAAAAGCTCCGGAGAGCAAACCCGAGCAGATTACTTAGCCAGGAGAGGGCGAGGGCGGGACAATTCTGCCTCCGGCAAAGACATTTGGAAACCACGGCAACAGACCCCTCCCCAGAAGATCAGCGAGAACAGCAAGCCAAGACCAAGTTTTCCGATCAATGAGAACGGCAGAACTCCAGAGCTAGGGGAATACTGTACATAGAATTCATGGCTTTTTTAACATGATTCATTTGTCTTTCAAAGTTAATTTTTTTTAAATGATTTTTTTTTTTGGATTTTTCTTTTCCCTTTTCAACCAACATCTTATCAATCCGCTCTTTTAAAAAAACATTTTTATTTTTCATTTTTAGAGTCATATTCTATCCCTTCATAGTAGTTACCCATATTTTTGGCATATATATAGAAGTTGTTCTCTCTTTAAAATTTTGAGATAGTTTCTTCTAACAGATTAAAATATACCCTAAATCTCTAGTATATGGTTTTTTCTACTCCCCTGCCTGATCACATTCTCTCCCTTTTTTTTTCTTTTTTCTATTTTAAATCTTCTTCTTTCTTTTTTCAAACAACTTCTTATCAATTCCTTCTATAAAATTTTTTATAACTTCCATCTTTACAGTCATATTCCATCCCTTCATCATATCAACCCTTATTTTTGTACATATATAAGTTTTTCTTTCTTTAAAATTTTGGGAGGCACTTTCTTCTAAAAGACCAAAATACACCCCAAATCTAGTGTGTGGCACTGATCTATATACCAGCCTGATCATATTTGATCACATTCTGGTTTTTGTTGTTGTTGTTGTTGTTGTTTTGTTTTGTTTGTTTTTGTTTGTTTTTATCTTTATCTTTTTCTTTTTTTTCTTTTTATTTTTTCTCTCTTTCTGTTTCTTTTTCCACTGCTTCAGGTCTTTCTGATTTGTTTAGAGTATCTTTTCTGGGGACATTGTTACTCTGCTAGCATTTTGTTCTCTCATTAATTTATTCTCCTCTGCACAAAATGACAAGATGGAAAAATTCACCTCAACAAAAATAACAAGAGGTAGTACTAACTGCCAGGGACCTACTCCATACGGACATTAGTACGATGTCAGATCTAGAGTTCAGAATCATCACTTTAAAGATACTAGCTGGGCTTGAAAAAAATATGGAAGTTATTAGAGAAACCCTTTCTGGAGAAGTAAAATAACTAAAATCTAACCAAGTTGAAATCAAAAAGGCTATTAATGAGGTGCAATCAAAAATGGAGGCTCTAACTGCTAGGATAAATGAGGCAGAAGAGAGAATCAGTGAACTTGAAGACCAAATGATAGAAAATAAAGAAGCTGAGAAAAAGAGAGATAAACAAATATTGGATCACGAAGGCAGAATTCGAGAGATAAGAGATACCATAAGACGAAACAACATTAGAATAATTGGGATCCCAGAAGAAGAAGAAAGAAAGAGACGGGCAGAAGGTATAATGCAGCAAATTATAGCAGAGAACTTCCCTAATTTGGGGAAGGAAACAGGCATGAAAATCCAGGAAGCACAGAGAACCCCTCTCAAAATCAATAAAAATAGGTCAACACCCTGACATCTAATAGTAAAACTTACAAGTCTCAGAGACAAAGAGAAAATCCTGAGAGCAGCTCGAGAGAAGAGCTCTGTAACCTACAATGTTAGAAATATTAGATTCGCAACAGACCTATCCACAGAGACCTGGCAGGCCAGAAAGGACTGGCAGGATATATTCAGAGCACTAAATGAGAAAAATAGGCAGCCAAGAATACTATATCCAGTTAGGCTGTCATTGAAAATTGAAGGAGAGATAAAAAGCTTCCAGAACAAACAAAAACTAAAGGAATTTGCAAACACAAAACCAGCCCTACAAATAATCTTGAAAGGGGTCCTCTAAGCAAAGAGACACCCAATAAGCAAGATAGACCAGAAAGGAACACAGACAATATACGGTAACAGTCACTTTACAAGCAATACAATGGCACTAAATTCCTATCTTTCAATAGTTACCCTGAATGTAAATGGGCTCAATGCTCCAATCAAAAGACACAGGCTATCAGAGTGGATTAAAAAACAAGACCCATCGATATGCTGTCTGCAAGAGACTCATTTTAGACCCAAAGACACCCCCAGATTGAAAGTGAGGGGGTGGACAACCTTTTACCATGCTAATGGACACCAAAAGAAAGCTGGGGTGGCAATCCTTATATCAGACAAATTAGATTTTAAACCAAAGACTGTAATAAGAGATGAGGAAGGACATTATATCCTACTTAAAGGGTCTATCCAAGAAGAAAATCTAACAATTGTAAATATGCCCCTAACATGGGAGCAGCCAATTATATAAAGCACTTAATAACAAAAGCAAAGAAACATATCGGCAACAATACAATAATAGTGGGGGAGTTTAACACCCCCTCACTGAAATGCACAGATCGTCTAAGCAAAAGATCAACAAGGAAATAAACACTTTAAATGACACACTGAACCCAGTGGACTTCGCAGACATATTCAGAACATTCCATCTCAAAGCAACGGAATACACATTCTTCTCTAGTCCCCATGGAACATTCTCCAGAATCGATCACATCCTAGGTCATAAATCAGGTCTCAACTGGTACCAAAAGATTGGGATCATTCCCTGCCTATTTTCAGACCACAATGCTTTGAAACTAGAACTCAATCACAAGAGGAAAGTCGGAAAGAACTCAAATACATGGAGGCTAAAGAGCATCCTACTGAAGAATGAATGGGTCAACCAGGAAATTAAAGAATAATTTTAAAAATACATGGAAACCAATGAAAATGAAAACACAACTATTCAAAATCTTTGGGATGAAGCAAAGGCAGTCCTAAGAGGAAAGTATATAGCAATACAAGCCTTTCTCAAGAAACAAGAAAGGTCTCAAGTACACAACCTAACCCTCCACCTAAAGGAGCTGGAGAAAGAACAGCAAATAAAGCCTAAACCCAGCAGGAGAAGAGAAATCATAAAGATCAGAGCAGAAATCAATGAAATAGAAACTAAAAGAACAGTAGAACAGATCAACGAACCTAGGAGCTGGTTCTTTGAAAGAATTAGCAAGATTGATAAACCCCTGGCCAGACTTATCAAAAGAAAAGAGAAAGGACCCAAATCAACAAAATCATGAATGAAAGAGGAGAGATCACAACCAACACCAAAGAAATACAAACAATTCTAAGAACATATTATGAGCAACTCTATGCCAGCAAATCAGATAACCTGGAAGAAATGGATGCATTCCTAGAGATGTATCAACTACCAAAACTGAACCAGGAAGAAATAGAAAACCTGAACAGACCTATAACCACTAAGGAAATTGAAGCAGTCATCAAAAATCTCCCAAAAAACAAAAGCCCCGGGCCAGATGGCTTCCCAGGGGAATTCTACCAAACATTTCAAGAAGAATTAATACCTATTCTTCTGAAACTGTTCCAAAAAATAGAAATGGAAGGAAAACTTCCAAACTCACTTTATGAGGCCAGCATTACCTTGATCCCCAAACCAGACAAAGACCCCATCAATAAGGAGAATTACAGACCGATATCCCTGATGAACATGGATGCAAAAATTCTCACCAAAATACTAGCCAATAGGATCCAACAGTACATTAAAAGGATTATTCACCACGACAAAGTGGGATTTATCCCTGGGCTGCAAGGTTGGTTCAACATCCGCAAATCAATCAATGTGATACAATATATTAACAAAAGAAAGAACAAGAATCATATGACCCTCTCAATTGATGCATAAAAAGCTTTTGACAAAGTACAGCATCCTTTCTTGATCAAAATTCTTTAGAGTATAGGGATCGAGGGTACATACCTCAATATCATAAAAGCCATCTATGAAAAACTTACAGCGAATATCGTTCTCAATTGGGAAAAACTGATAGCTTTCCCCCTAAGGTCAGGAACGCGGCAGGGATGTCCACTATCACCACTGCTATTCAACATAGTATTGGAAGTCCTAGCCACAGCAATCAGACAACAAAGAGAAATAAAAGGCATCCAAATCGGCAAAGAAGAAGTCAAACTCTCCCTCTTTGCAGATGATATGATACTTTATGTGGAAAACCGCAAAGACTCCACCCCAAAACTGCTAGAACTCATACAGGAATTCAATAAAGTGGCAGGATATAAAATCAATGCACAGAAGTCAGTGGCATTCCTATACACCAACAACAAGACAGAAGAAAGAGAAATTCAGGAGTCGATCCCATTTACAATTGCACCCAAAACCATAAGATACCTAGGAATCAATCTAACCAAAGAGACAGAGGATCTGTACTCAGAAAACTATCAAATACTCATGAAAGAAATTGAGGAAGACACAAAGAAATGGAAAAACGTTCCATGCTCATGGATTGGAAGAACAAATATTGTGAAGATGTCAATGCTACCTAGAGCAATCTACACATTCAATGCAATCCCCATTAAAATACCATCCACTTTTTTCACAGAAATGGAACAAATAATCCTAAAATTTGTATGGAACCAGAAAAGACCCTGAATAGCCAGAGGAATGTTGAAAAAGAAAAGCAAATCTGGCGGCATCATAATTCCAGACTTCCAGCTCTATTACAAAGCTGTCATCATCAAGACAGTATGGTACTGGCACAAAAACAGACACATAGCTCAATGGAACAGAATAGAGAGCCCAGAAATGGACCCTCAACTCTATGGTCAACTAATCTTCGACAAAGCAGGAAGGAATGTCCAATGGAACAAAGACAGTCTCTTCAACAAATGGTGTTGGGAAAATTGGACAGCCACATGCAGAAGAATGAAACTGGACCATTTCCTTACACCCCACACAAAAATAGACTCCAAATGGTTGAAAGACCTCAATGTGAGACAGGAGTCCATCAAAATCCTAAAGGAGAACACAGGCAGCAACCTCTTTGACCTCAGCTGAAGCAACTTCTTCCTAGAAACTTCGCCAAAAGCAAGGGAAGAGAGGGCAAAAATGAACTACTGGGACTTCATCAAGATAAAAAGTTTTTGCACAGGAAAGGAAATAGTCAACAAAACCAGAAGACAACCGACAGAATGGGAGAAGATATTTGCAAATGACATATCAGATAAAGGGCTAGTATCCAGAATCTATAAAGAACGTATCAAACTCAACACCCAAAGAACAAAGAATCCAATCAAGAAATTGGCAGAAGACATGACCAGACATTTTCCAACGAAGACATCCAAATGGCCAACAGACACATGAAAAAGTGCTCAATATCGCTCAGCATCAGGGAAATCCAAATCAAAACCTCAATGAGATACCACCTCACACCAGTCAGAATGGCTAAAATTAACAAGTCAGGAAACGACAGATGTTGGCAGGGATGCGGAGAAAGGGGAACCCTCCTACACTGTTGGTGGGAATGCAAGCTGGTGCAGCCACTCTGGAAAACAGTATGGAGGTTCCTCGAAAAGTTGAAAATAGAGCTACCATATGATCCAGCAATTGCACTACTGGGTATTTACCCCAAAGATACAAAAGTAGGGATCCGAAAGGGTACATGAACCCCTATGTTTATAGCAGCAATGTCCACAATAGCCAAACTGTGGAAAGAGCCAAGATGTCAATCGACAGATGAATGGATAAAGAAGATGTGGTATATATATACAATGGAATATTATGCAGCCATCAAAAGGAATGAGATGTTGCCATTTGCAACGACATGGATGGAACTGGAGGGTATTATGTTGAGCGAAATAAGTCAGAGAAAGACATGTATCATATGACCTCACTGATATGAGGAATTCTTAATCGCAGGAAACAAACTGAGGGTTGCTGGAGTGGGGGTTGGGGTGGGAGGGATGGGGTGACTGGGTGATGGACACTGGGGAAGTTATGTGCTCTGGTAAGCGCTGTGAATTGTGCAAGACTGTTGAATCTCAGATCTGTACCTCTGAAACAAATAATGCAATATATGTTAAGAAAAAAAAAGAAGAAGAAGAAGGTAGCATGAGGGGAAGAATGAAGCAGGGAAATCGGAGGGGTAGACGAACCATGAGAGACGATGGACTCTGAAAAAGAAACTGAGGGTTCTAGAGGGGAGGGGGGTGGGAGGATGGGTTAGCCTGGTAATGGGTATTGAGGAGGGCACATTCTGCATGGAGCACTGGGTGTTATGCACAAACAATGAATCATGGAACACTATATCTAAAACTAATGATGTAATGTATGGGGATTAACATAAGAATAAAAAAAAAAGTTATTGCAAGGCTTTTCCTCTGTTAGGACATATTACTTGATTTCATTTTCTAACATAAAAATAATCCTATCATAGTAAGTGAGGTTTCATATTGAAGCTATATTCTACTGGTGGGCATATGTTCTTCTAATTTGTGTACAATTATAAGCTGTTCTACATGGCACTGCTTTATACTCCCGATTTTGTCTTCTATAACCTGTGATTATATAAGATAAATTCTTATAAATGGCACTGTTTAATCAAAAGTAATGTGAATTTGTTATATTACACATTGGCAATAGCCCTTAAAACTTGCAACAATTTACAAAATTATCAATAGTATGTGAGAACTGTTTCCCCATAATCTTGACAAACATATTATTAATCATTTTAATGTTTACCAATTTAATTTGTAATAAAAATAATCTAGTTTTATTAGTGTCCTTTAAATATATGTGAAACCCAAAATATTTTCATATGTATGATATCTATTTTTATTTCTTTTTCATGAACTGTCAGTTTATTTCTCTTTACCCTCCTTTCTTAGGTTGTTTGTCTTTTCATTTAATTCTTTTTGAGATATTAAGAAAATTATCTATTTTTTTTGAATTTTACAACTCCATGTTTTTACTTGATATATATTATTAATCCAACCTTACATTTTTAAATTATTTCCATTAAATAATGTAGAATTACATTTATAATAGTTTTCAAATAATTTACTTATGATACCTGCATCACTACTTGTAGTAAAAGTGGCCTCTTTTTTATTTATTTTTATTTTTGTACTTGTGCTACATGGAACTTTCCATAACAGATGCAGCAAAAATCACAGTTAAAGCAGAGATGATGTGAGTTAGAGCACAATAAACATCTGAAACAAAAGATCCTTTATTGTTGAGATTATCTGTGTCCCATTATGTCTTCTCTGTGACTGAATTTTCAATGTGTTGTTAAAAACTAGTACTGAGTCCATAACTGACTGCCCTGCTTTGATTGATTTCATTATCTCCCTACTCTAGAAACCTTTCTAGGTTCCCTTCATTTTTGGTCAATTCTTCAGCTAGTCTAGTGTGTTTGCCTGATAGAGTGATCCATACCTTTCAGTCTAGAAGAGTCTGAGACTTTGTTTTTCTTGATGTTTATTGGGAAATGGTTCCATTCAATAGTATCACGGATCATGAAAACACCAAGAGATTTCCCAGTGAAAACTGAGTTCTAGACATGCTTACGGTCCTTTTTTTTAACACTATGCCTAGATCCTCATAAAAATATAAATTTATTACCCATACCAGTATTATAACTCATTTTTCTTCTTTTTAATATACCAGTTTATTATACCCAAAGTGACCAGAAAAAAAGTCATTAGTTTAGGTTTAGTACAATCTTTACTGTATTCCTTGGGGGGAGGGTTCTGCCTTGGAAGTGGGACATCCAATCAATTAGGATTTAGAACACCAAGAATGGAAAACATATTTAAGAAGAGAATCAATGTAAGTGAGAGGGAAGACAAGCCTACCTCCATTTCCCCCCCCATATACACATCTTGAAGTTAAACATCACATATCTACACTTGATTAAGTGTGTTTACTACAAGAGAGTCCTAATCTCTCAAGGTGTTTTCCCTGAGGTGGCAATTTAGCTGAGCCTTCAAGAAACCATTCTATCTTTTGTTTTGTTTTTTTTTTTTAGTATGGTTGCTTCTAGTGATGTGTTATATGGTAAGAATAGTCTTCACAGCCACAGGCTAATGGTGGCACTAGTTTTGCCACTAAATAAGCCCATTGATCTGAGACAATATTATGTAACCTTCTATGTCAGTAAATGTAATTTTCAAAAAGCCTTTAGCCACTGCTCTTGGCAAAGACACTGCAGGCAGGAAAGGCCAAACTATATTTGCAATAGTTGTCAATTCTGGTGAATACAGATAATTAACTTTGCCAAGGTAGAAGGGATATAACAAAATTAAATTGAAACCATGTAACCCTTATCACCTGAAAGAATGATACAAATGGAGAATTTGTAGAATCTCTCAGTATAGACATCATGTAAGTAGCTGGAAATACCACTTGACTGTTCACTGCATTTTTTTTTCCAAGGAGGGATGGACAACCAAGTGAAATAAAAAAATGTAATGGGAATCACAAACTTCTGCATCTTTTAAAGTCATGGATTTCATTGAAAATTTCAACAATTTCTCCCAGGATGAAGTGTTACTTACAATTTACTTATGATTACTTGATTTACTATGATTTGGTAAGGAGAAATGGGGAGCAGTTTTGGGGCTAACTTGACTTTTTTTTTCTTTTTTTAAAGATTTTATTTATTTATTTGAGAGAGAGAGAGACAGAGCATAAGTTGGAGGGAGAAGGATTTCAGGACTCTGAGATAATGACCTGAGCCTAAACCAAGAGCTGGCTGCTTAACCAACTGAGCCACCGAGGCAGTACTCAACCTTACTTTTTCTAACATCATCTTTCTACATCTTAGGTTAGGAAACCACTGTGAGAAGTATTCCACCAGGTAAGTATGTCCATTCTAATTATGCAGTAAAATACCAAGCAAATAAGCACAAACTGGGTCTGTGTACCAGTCGTATCCAATATAAGAGCTTTGTGCTGAATTCCATATATTATCTCATCCCATAAGTTGCCCTCTAACAAGGAGGCCATAACAGCAGTTCAGGATATCTGGTATCAGTGTTTAGTGAGACTGCATTTAACAGACAAAATATCTAGTATTCCTCTTTCTCCATTGAGGAAGGATTGAAGGGCATTGCCATGTTCCTCCTAAATAAAAACAGCCTCCACCTTAATCAGTGTACTTTGGGTCTGATTACAGAATTGGGTTTAAAAAGTAAAGAAGAGATTGCAATTTGTCCCTTGTAGCAGATGACTACAGCTTTTATCACCTTTATTTTAAAATTTTTAATCACATAAATGAAGCAACATCTCAGATGACAGGCTATTTTGTCCTTAGCTCTTAAGTCTATTATCTCTACTCTTTGTCCTCCTAAATAACCCTTGATTTACCTGGTTAATTTCCAATGAAAATAAGATTGAGAGCTCCTATGTTTTCTCCTTTGTTTTCTCACCCACTCTAGTCCAAAATATTTCATTACATAATGTTTTTAGGTATGTTTAAATAAGATTCAGTTAAAGACCCCAAAGATCACACAGCAAATCTTTCATTGGCGCCTTTTACATGCTTCCAATTTTCTGCAGTTTTATCTTAACCTAAATCTTACACTATTCTGCTTAAAGATAAGGCGCACACTACTGCTTCACAATGATATTCAAATAGAGCATTCAATTAAAAAAATATAAAATTTTATTTGAACAGCAAATAGTCATTTAAAGTACATTTCTACTTTACCTTTGTAGATAACATGTAGAATAATCCAATTAGGAACCAGGAGAATTTAGATGCAATTATTTTTTTTCTTAAATATATCCAAATGATAAATCATTTTAAATGCACAAGTATAATAAATCATTATCTATATACAGTTATGATGGCAAGTAGGTAATTTAAAACACATATTTTTTTTAAAAATTATTTATTTGAGAGAGAGGATGAGAGAGACCATGCAAGGGGGAGGGGCAGAAAGAGAGGGAGAGAGAGTCTTAAGCAAACTCCATGCTGAGTGTAGAGCCTGATGTGGGGCTTGATCTCATGATCCTGAGATCATGACCTGAGCTGAAACCAACAGTTGGCAGCTTAACGTACTACACCACCCAGCTGCCCCTAAAACACTTAGTTTTTAAGGTAAATTTATTCTTTTAGTGGAATATATTAGTGTGTGGTATAAATATCTAAATAATTTTCTTTATATATTAGGTTCACATCCATTCTTTTTTTTAACCTCATTCTAATAATGCTTCTTTTATTTTCTACTACTATAGCAAGTTCTTTCTATATCTTCACTCTTTGTGATTAATAAAATGTCCTAGAAAAATATAGAATCCTGACAAATCAAATATCTTTTATTTTCTAGGCTAGGAACACATTCTATATTAAGCACAGCCACTTGAGTTTTAATGTATACTTAGAGAAATATGACCCATTTATTTAATATTATTAGCTGAAAATGAAAGTTACTGCTGGAGGTCTTTAGCTACATAAAGAGGTATCAAAGTTCACGTGTTAAGTGTAGTCAGTGTGTGCAATCAGTCATCATTTCCTGCAAGCTGAAGGAACCATACAGAACACCTCTAGCCATTGAAAATAATTGTGTTCCCCAGTTCATGCACTATCAGGACTCATATGTATTAAAAATATATTGATTGTTATTTTGTTTCAATTCTTTTTTTTTTTTTTTTTTTTAAGCTCTTCCAATGTTTATTGAATAGTGAACTGCTGTCAATATTGCTGAACTCTGCAACTCACTCACCCGGATCCCTCTCTTGGCCACCCTGAGAAGGAAGCCAGGAGCAGGACCACCCCAAATGCCAGAGAGTAGTCAGGGGGGCTGGGGGATGTGGGGAGATGGGAAAAGGCGGTGGGGGGAAGAGGAAGGAGCAAGGCAGGCAGGGTGCAGGGCTACACTCCGGGGGGCTGGGGGGGCACACACGCGCACACACACAGGCAAGGACCAGGGGCATCAGTCTCTGCCCCCACTCGGCGGCCGCAGGGACATCAGGGAAAGACCAGGCGTCCATGAGACATTTCAGTCCTTCCCGTCATGAAGCGTCTGCCACGAGGGGCTGGGCCAAGGTCACTGGACTCTGCCTTCAGGGCACATTAGCCCTGAGCCAAGGCGGCCTTGATGGCGGCCACCAGCTTCAGAAACTTGCTCTCTGTGTCCACGTAGCCATCACCTCTCTTCTTGGAGTGAACCAACTTCCCGGCTACCATCACTTCAAAGAAGCCGGTGGCCTGGGGAGTCCCCTCGCCGCAGATGTCCAGGCATCCGGGGAACTCATCTTCTAACTTCTTCTTGAGCTGAAGATACTTGGACTTGTACCCTCAAGCGCCACAATAAACGACTCGGATGGCGAGGGCCATGGCTGGGGACCGTAGCATGGGCCATTTTGTTTCAATTCTTAAAGGAACCCCTGTAATTTCTTCTGTATTATCCTCTGGTTCTGGGCGATGGTTGTCTGTTTTACTTTCTTCTATGTTTAAGTAGAAAGCTAAGAGATAGCCAAGTGTGTCAGAGCTGAGTATATTTTTTCATATCAGATGTTTCTTAGAAATATGCAATGTGCAAGCAATCAGCAGTAATACTTTAACATACTTAATCTTAAGTATCAAGCTGCAGCCTACTTTTCCCTAATACACTTAAAACCATATGGTTGTTTCTGTTTTTGGTGTCAATTTGGTTGGGTGGGTAATACTTAGGCACAACATGAGACATTTTCATTCATTCTTAAAAGGTCTTTATTCACACTTGAGCTAAAGCAGCTGGTGGAGGGTTAGAGAGCGCTCGAGTCACCAAATCTCTGGATATTGCTTTCTGCTGCACCATCTGTGCCCTGTTAAATATTCTTGATTTTTGCCAAGTTTGGGCCAATTTATATGTTAAGTCAGTTACTGAAATCAGGAACCAAGAAGCTTCAGGGAGAAAAAAAAGTGATATTAAACTGCACAACTCTTATACATTAATCATTAGTATTGGAATGGGAAATTCAAGTACTGCCACTCAAAAGACCGTTGTGAGAAATCAGGCTCCCTGGATTTTGGGAGGAGTGTGAATGTGAATTATTTTTCAGAACCATTCAACCCAGAGAAATGTACCCCATCCTAATCTTTCAAGATAGAGAGTGAATTTTGTATGGGATGCTACAGAGCAGCTGCAGACTCAGGTCTGTTCACAAATGCTTTTTAATCTTCTATGCACCATAGCCTAGTAAGACCTAATATAGTGGCTAATTACTTTGGTAGCTTAACAATTTTACAGTCTTGTACCTGACAACAGCTTCAAATAACACAGATTAGCCAGTATGTAACTTCTCATTTTAAGAAGTATAGCATTCTAAATTGCCACATGGAACAAAGACTCAAATTAGGAATCTTGCGCCTGCTATCTTGCTCTTGAGATATTGATTTTCAATAGTGAACAAGAATGTGTTGCTATTTCAAAATTAAAACGAAGTCTTAGGATATAAAAGTCAAATTACATTACCTTTTTAGATTCCTTTGATGGGTTAGATATAAAGTTTCATTGAGACTAATAGCCAGCCAGGTGTGGAAAACACTAAGATTTGAGGCGGAAATTTTAGAGACTGAATAAAGGAGAAAAACAAAAAAGACCAGTGGATGGTTAAGAAATACAGGAGAAAAAAAAAAAAAAAAAATATTTCCCCTGAATACTTAGCAAACTCTATAACATGAAATAATACTTAATCTAACTGGAATTTTATTTAGTGAAAGATCAACATATTCTAATATAACTAATGAGACTGGTGTTAGCTAATACTTGCCAATGATCTTCTATGTGCCTGGTACTCTGCTGAATGCATTCATTATCTCATTTTATCTACTCAAGCCATATAAGTGTAGACACTCTTAAGTATGCATTAGAAGACATATATTTCAGTGTCTTATACACAAAAGATAGTAACAATATATTTACTGACATCAAAGCCATTTCAAATTCATTCTCTGCCAAGAGTGCTATTAAATCATAAACAAGTATCTTAATTATGGGTTCAACAATCACCTCATATTATCTGAGGCTACAACTCACATCCCATATTATAAAGGACTGAGAATATATTTTATTTTTTTTTATGTTGCTCTGAAATGAGTGGTAACATATTCTGCAAAGAAATAACATTAAGTACCTTGTCCACATAAAAACAAAGATATAAACTTTGGCCTACTGCCAAAATACCAAAACAAATTGGTAAAGCATATCTTTAGAATTATTTAAAACTCTGCCAAGTTTTCAATGCTTACGGCTAAAACAACAATATTTTCTGGGATTAAATGTTTAGTTTTATTTGCCACAAGCAAAGTGATGAATCACTTAATCTCTACTGGGATGTCCAGGTATCTCTGTCATGATTGTCAAGATGCAGATAGTACTATTAAGTTTCAAAGTATTACAGGAATCAGGGAGATTGTGTGAATAAACTGAATAACTCAAATAGATTTTTTTTAAAGATTTTCTTTATTTTGAGAAAGAGAGAGAAAGAGAAAGTGAATAAGTGGGGGGAAGCGCAGAAGCAGAGGGTGAGAGAGAATCCCAAGCAGACCCCCTGCCAAGTGTGGAATTGGCAAGCAAGGCTTGATCTCACAGACACTGAGATCACAACCTGAGCCAAAATCAAGAGTCAGACACCCAACTGACTGTGCCACCCAGGCAACCCAAAGAGATTGTGGTTTTTAAATTACTTTTAAATTTGAGAAAGAGAAACAGATGTATTTTCTTAGAGGAAGTAAATATAAGTTTCAAAATTAAATATGATCTAAAAGTTTCTGAGAAACTACCATAAATAATATTAAAATTGGGAAAATTTATTGAGTTTATGTAATTTCTCCAGGCTAGAATACCAAACCATAATGTAAAATTAAAAACACACACACACACACAAAGTGTTCCACACATGATTTTTATTTAAATGCACAACTTCCCCAGTCTATGAATGGTAAGAAAGAGAGTGAAGTAGAATAATGTATATTTTAAGTAACAACTCAAGTATGGAATTACCCAAACTGCCTCTACAAGACAATCACATTCAGTAGACACCATGCCCTTCAAGTAGTAAAGTAGGATCTAAATGAATGACAACATACTTCATCAATAAGAACCAACCATCTAACCAGCATGGGTGTATTAAAGTTGATAGTGGTGGTGCAAAGATTATTTTACATAATAATAATATCATTTAATATTTTATCAAGAACTCATGAAGTATCAAAAACTCATTAAGTATCATCTCTAAAAATCATGGATTGAAAATGATCTATATTCTATATCATCATGATAATAAATTTAATATGATTTTCATAGAGACTTTTATTTATATCTGCCAGAATACCAGTTTACCACAATCTTTTTGGATTTTATTTATCATATAATTTTGAAAATAAACTTAGACTACTATTTTGATGTTTTAAGACTCTCATAATTGTCTTAAAGTTACAGAATAAATCTTCAGTGATTTTGAAAAACAAAATAATTGCTAGTGTTTAAAATGTCTATTCTCTAAAAACAGGAATAAATGTTGATATTTAAGCAAAATAATACTTAGATATTATGGTTTATAATCTTCTGCATGACTTAAAAATATAGACTTCTGGTGCACCTGGGTGGCTCAGTTGGTTAAGCATCCAACTCTTGATTTCGGCTCAGGTCTTGATCTCAGAGTGGTGAGTCCAATTCCATGTTGGGCTCTACATCAGGCATGGAGCCTACTTAAAAAAAAAAAAAAGTAATAATAGACTTCTGAGGAAATTTAACTAAGTTTAGGCATTATTTTTTTTCTATATTACAGGAAAACCTGGAGTAAATAATTATTAAGGAAATTAATTTTCAATATTACAGTATTCAAAACATTGTTTTCTTTGTTGTTTTGGTATACAATTAATTTTTAAAAGAAAGAAAATATTTCAAAAATATCATGGATATAAAACTCTCAGAATTAAAGGTCACATTGTCCCAAAAGGACATTTTGATAGAAAGAGATGCATTGTTCAATACCATAATTTAATACCAATATGTGTGTCTTAAAAGAATCATTTTCTAAAGAAATAAAACTGATTTTCTGAATTCACAAGACCTAAGAGTAGGAGAAAATTGGTGCATCTACCTGGTAATTTCCACATAGGTTATAGATACTGATTAAGGTGGCGAGTGATTTAAAATCACTTTAAAACCAATGTCTTTCTTTTTTTTTAAAAAAAAAAAGCCAATGTCTTTCTTAAAATAACTTATTTAGAGAATAACAATGAAGTCCATTCTAAGTTACTTTTAAGTAAATAATCTTTATCTTGATTTAAATATCTGAACATGAGTGTTCAGGAATACAGACTGATGTTTACTTTTCCATAGTAATTAATATTCTCACTAATATCTGAAACACAGAATACCTGATAATGATAATAATTTGTTTAAAAACATAAATTGTGAAAGTTCTCTTTATCTGAAGTAATGGTTAGCTCTCCTGCTGATATATGGGGCAAATTTTAAATGAATTAACTTCTGTGAAGTCTAAATCAGTACAAACCACGATGTTCCAATAATAATACTGTCTGTTTTGTTAGAATTTATTTCAGAGAGGAAACAAAAATATTTTGAAGTAATATAGACAAGTTCATTATCTCTAGAGTATTAAAAAGCACGGAAATGTTTCTCATTTAACAAAACCAAGGCCCAAAATATTTCCAATCATACTCATACTTCTAAATACCACCAAGATTAAAAATAAAATGAAAATCTCATGGCTTAATTCCTAAAGCAGTTAAAATATCTAAGAAGTGTTATATAAACAAAGAAACAAGAAAAACCAACACACAGACAAACAACTTTTCCTAAATGTAAATACTCAGGAGCCTTTAAAATGATGTTTAAATTTTTCTATAATGTGTCTTTGCAAAGAAGATAAATAAACACATAATAAAAAGAGAGGAAGAGTATTTTGAGATATGTAAAAGAAATTTATGTTGTACCAAATGGAGTATTGGAATGAAAGATGGAAGAATAAAACCTGACACACAAGTCTCGCTTCCGGATAATTAGAGGAATAGTACAAATATTATCTGTTAGGTGAAACTGGATAGAAGCTGTTTTTCCTGAAAGAACATGAGTATATTTAATATAAGGAAATAAAAATTTAGATGCAGAGTGTGGAAGTGGAATCAGGATAAGAGATACAGATTTAAGAGAAATCAGAGTTAACATTTGAAGTGATGTGGAAAGAACTAAACAAAAAGTTTCAAAAGGATAAGATCTTAGTTATATTTCTTTTTTCCAAATTTATCTTATGAAGAAGAGCAATCTCCCAACACACACACCATATATCATAGAAAACTAAGGCTCAGAGCAGTGAACTCAATGTCTTGAGTTGTAATAGCAAATCAACATTTAAGATTCCAAGACTTTAGCTGTTGATAACACCTCATTCCCTATGAAAGTGTTGTTTAAAAGTAAGGAAAATAGGGGCGCCTGGGTGGCTCAGTTGGTTAAGCGACTGCCTTCGGCTCAGGTCATGATCCTGGAGTCCCTGGATCGAGTCCCGCATCGGGCTCCCTGCTTGGCAGGGAGCCTGCTTCTGCCTCTGACCCTCCCCCCTCTCATGTGCTCTATCTCATTCTCTCTGTCTCAAATAAATAAATAAAAAAAATCTTTAAAAAAAATAATAAAAAAAATAAAAATAAAAATAAAAGTAAGGAAAATAACTGAGGTAAAATATTGCTATTGAAAAAGTTCAACAAATATTACTCAAATGGATAAAAGAACAAAGAAGTAATACAATTTAATGAGTCACTCCTTAAAAAATAGATTTAAAAAATCCAGGTCTTATAAATAATATGATTCAAAAGGAGGTTGGGAGATTATCAACATATATCTAAATAAGTGTTTAGAAATGAGAGCATATATAGATATTGATCCAAAATTAATGAAAATCTGATTTATATTTTGAAGAGAGTGATTTAAAAGTTGGCATATATAGGTTTAATGCAGCTACAGGTGATGGCATTTGTACAGTCAGATCTTAATGGAAACTTTCAACACAGTTATTATGGAATATCAGGACACCAAACAGCCATGGGCAGATGCCAAGTCTGTCTCCAAACCCAGATGTAGAATTCCTTCTTGATAAGATTCAAAGCTTCTCTGTATAGACAAGTTACATTGAAGAGTCCTGTAATGGATAAGTTTAATTTACTTATTTACCCCTTGAAAGATGCTTTTAAAACAAGATTTTTTTTCCTTTTAACTACCAGCTTTTTAATGCAATATTATCATTTCATAGTATGCTGATAATATCAGTAACTGAATGTAAGACCAGAGTTTCACCTGGATAACTGGTCTCCTTGTCTTCAGAATGTAAAAGACAAACTTGCTTTGGTCTGTGCTGCATCTGAAACATCCTGGCTCTGACTCCATTCCCTCTCCTGGGTTTTGGAAATCTTAGAACGGCATTAGGATGTGGGGAAATGTTCTTCCCATAAGATTCACTAGCTTGACAATGGGTAATAAAAACCTGGATACAAATGTCTTACAGGACAACAGAAGTATAGCAAATAAAGCTTTTAGAAAGGGAAAAATGAGCTCCAATTAATATAATTTATATATTTGTGTGTGTTTGCAGAAGAGTGAGATGGAGAGGGAAGGGGTTGCTTTGAAGGAGCAACGAAAGCAGGGAATTAATTTTATCATTAGTATACATATTTAGTGTAATTTTAATGAATACAAAGCAGATATTTTTATTGTGCAAAGTATAATAAAAACAATACAGCAAAGAAAATGACAGGAGCAAGAAAACCAACAGATTCTGAAATCAAAAACTTAACAGTTATGGAGAATTAGGGAACATAATAAGCTCTCTAGTTTTCGTATGTAACTATAAATGGAGATTGAAAAATCATTTAAGAATAAAAGAAATTCTTAATGTAGACCAAAAGACTCAGAAAACTTATTAATGTGTTTAATTTTTAAAAATCATAAAGGCTTTTTTTGAATTATGGGTCAGAGTCTCACTTAGGCAATATTAAAATGTGTTTTAGGAGAGGCCAACGACTCTTACCATAATAAAATAAAATTACTAAGAACCACAAAGATCAGCACAAAAGCTGGATCTTCTCCAAGAAATCTTGGCATGACAAAGTAGATTAATTTATAAACTGGATCTAATTTAGTAGAAGGCCAACCAATTAGACTTAATATTTTCTTGAATATACATTACAGTTTTAGAGAAGCAAAAATATGAAGAATTTATTTTATCAAGGAAGTTGAGAACTTTTTCTTGAAAATCTGATAACAGCTACTAAAATCGCATTTTGAGATTTTCTAACTTATAAGATGCTATGAGTGATAGTAGTTACACTGGTTCATTTCCTGTCCCCTATTCTGTAAATATCAATGTATTACTTAACTGTTGTTAAAATGTATTTTCACATCAATGTATTGCAAAGTAACTTTTTCTTAAACATTAAAGTTTGATCTAAAATCTCCAATTAATAGTTTTGAAAAAATATAACATGCTAAAAAAAACACAAGCATATTAAATATGACCAAATTGAAGCCAAAGGCCAGTTATAAAAGTATTTATGTTATTTCCATTCAATTTGGTTATTTACTGAAGACCTTCTATGCATCAGGAACAAATAGGATTGTGATGATGAATGAGGCCATATTTATTGTATTTACTTGAGCTTTCATCCAAACAGCTATTTTTGAATTAGTCACAAAATTTGTTGGTAACTAAAAGCAAAGGTTACATACTTTTCCCTTATTTCTCTTATCCAAATTAAATTTGAGGAATTAACTTCTTTTTGAAATTTATATTTTTCATCTTTTTATTATTAAAGGTTCCAAAAATACAGAGTAGGTTAAAATAATAAAATTATCATATAGAGTCATCAATTAATATTTTTTGCATTTCCTTTAACATCTATCTCTCTATATACATATCATCATCTATTTAAACTATGTATACTTATTTATTTGTCCATCTGTCTTTGCCTTTTTTATTTTATTGAATCATTTATAAGTAAGTAGTCCATATTCAAATTTGTTGAACCACTATTTACTCAAAAATCACACATTACATTTGTTTCTTAAATCTCTTTAGATTCTTTAAATGTAATATAAACATTTCTACACTATTCGGGGTCTTTTTGTTTGTTTGTTTTTGGTTTTTTTGGAACTATTAAGATAGTTTTGTAGACTATACTAAAGTCTAGATTTGTCTGCTTTTATCTTTGTAGTGTTGTTCAGTTTGTTCCTTCATATACTGTATTCTTTATGAAAAGGTCTAAGAATGGGATCAGTTCCAAGTTACACATATTTTGTCGAAAAGACATCATAGTTCATTGGCTAGTTCATTTACAGTCAAATTGTCCTACTACAAATCATGCTAAGTTGGATGACTTGATTTCTTTGGAGACAGGGTGATCTAAAAGTTCATTTTTACCTCTGATATTAGTAACATTTAGGATGATGCCTAAACCAGTAATGACATGGGCCTGCATAATTATTGCTTTGAGGGCTAAATCATACAAATTTTCTTAATTCATCTTGTTCATATTATTAATAAGTGTTCTTTACAGAGGACTAGAGATAATTTCATAGAGCTAATCTCAATTATGATAAACAGCAATGCTCTTTTTTTAAGTAATATATAACCTTGATTATTTTTCTTAATGTTTCTTTGGTAAGAATTTGTATGAGTCACTTATTTTTAGTTTGTATCTTTATGAACATCAATATGTACTTACATATTTTTATATATTTAGTGTATTACAATCAATTAGAGTAATGTTTTTTTAATGCTTTAAATTTTTGCTAATTTCATTAGAGAGCTCTTTCAATTTGACATCTGTGCCCCAAATTAGTCTTTAAAAGTTTTTTTGGTTATTGATACACAAAATACACCATGTTTTTCTTGCAATATCCCTGTCTTACATCTAGAAATATCCATTTCTCCAAGAGACCCTATATCCTGTTAGTAAGGAATGCAGTGGTCAAGTCCTCCCTTTTCTTTTTCATGGTAGAAATACTTCAGTTTTCCCCATCAAAAAAGATGTTAGTCCAAAATAAAGTATATGTCCTTTTTCATGGAAAGAAAGATACTATCATTTAATATATTATTCTGCATGTGTATGTTAACCAGAAATGGGTATTGAAATTTGTTGAAAAGTTTTTCAGCTTCTATGAAAATATAATATTTTTCCTGAGGCTTATTAGTAGAAAGACAACAATTATTTAATTTTCTATTTTCTAGGTTGTAAAACCCCATAATTGTATAACTAGATATTTTTTTAAGCAATAGCTTTTGGTGCAAAAGACAATACCCATACCACTTTCATAAATATTAAAAACAGAATTAATAAATTATGAAATTTTGTGTTTAACAAATAAGATCTATCAAGTTGGACCTCTTTGGTAAGTTACATTGAACCCATTTTCTAAATAAAACATCAAAACAATTTTCATTTGTATTTAACAGATATGGATCATAAAGCATCATTTTATATTACTAAGAACTATCCTCTTTTGTTTGACTATTGTTCTATACTTCGGAGTTCTGATTCTCAGTTCACAAATTTATATTTATTAAATATGTTAGTAAGTCCGACTAAAGTTGTCATGGAAAACAGCAACTGAAACTAGATATAAGAATCTTCTATCGCTACAAAAATTTTACATTCATATAACTTTAAACTCTGTAAGTTCACTTTTAAAATGTCATAAAATATAATACATGTGCAAAAAGTGGGCAGTAATATTCATTATAATTTGTTTATCATGTACCAAAAACTGAGGATTTATTCATCCAGGACTTCTCATGTAAATTATAGTGTATATAATATAGTGTATATAATGGAATACTATTAAATTCTTAAAAAGAAAGTGAAGGGGGGCGGAGCAAGATGGTGGAGGAGTAGGAGACCTGGATTTCATCTCCTCTCAGGAATTCAGCTGGATAGGGATCAAACCATTCTGAACACCTACAAACTCAACAGGAGATCAAAGAAAAGAAGAGCAACAACTCTCTCATCAGAAAAGCGACCACTTTCTGGAAGGTAGGACATGTGGAGAAGTGAATCCGAGGCGATATTCGGGAGGATAGACGGCGGGGTGGGGCCTCCGTCGGCCGATTCTGGTAAGTGATAGAGCCCCGGAGCACACAATCGGAACTTTTAAAAGTCTGTTCCACTGAGGGACGTCACTCTGGTGGCTAAGCCGGGGGTGGAACCCTCGTGGGACAGTGTGGTCTCAGGACCCTTGGGGTCACAGAAAGACCAGGGGTGTCTGAGCATGGCAGAGCTCCCAGGTAACAGAGAAGGGAAGCCAGCTGCAGAGGCAGAACACAGGCGCAGGCTCTCAGCTCAGGGTTGCCATAAACCATGAACCGCGGCACAGTCAGACCACTGCTCCTCCAGCAGGGACCCAACAAGCGGCAGATCCAGGGAGACTCAACTTCCTCCCCCAGGAGGAGCCGCGCAGGAGTGCACCGCAGGGATCTGCTGGGTTTGAAGACTCCACCCGGGGTCGGGTGCCAGAGATAGAAATGCGCGGTCACAGGCCGGGTGAGCACAGAGTGCGGCCGGAGACCAGGGAGACAGGAGTGACTGACGGATTTTCTCTGGGGGCTCACTGAGGAGCGGGGACCTGAGTTCTTGGCTCCTCCGGGGCGGAGATTGGGAAGCCGCCATTTTCACTCTCCACCTCCAAAGCTGTACGGAAAGCTCACAGGGAACAAGCACTCCGGAGAGCAAACCCGAGCAGATTACTTAGCTGGGAGGGGGCAAGGGCGGGGCAATTCTGCCTCTCACAAAGACATTTGGAAACCACGGCAACAGGCCACTCCCCAGAAGATCAGCAAGAACAGCCAGCAAAGACCAAGTTTACCGATCAATGAGAATGGCAGAACTCCAGCGCTAGGGGAATAATGCACATAGAATTCATGGCTTTTCTACCATGATTCTTTAGTCTTTCAAAGTTAATTTTTTTAAATGTCTTTTTTCTTTTTTTTTTAATTTTTCTTTTTCCCTTTTTCAACATCTTATCAATCCCTTTTTTTAAAAAATATTTTTATTTTTCATTTTTAGAGTCATATTCTATCCCTTCATAGTAGTTACCCGTATTTTTGGCATATATATATAAGTTGTTCTCTCTTTAAAGTTTTGAGATAGTTTCTTCTAACAGATTAAAATATACCCTAAATCTCTAGTATATGGTTTTTTCTACTCCCCTGCCTGACACATTCTCTCCCTTTTTTTTTTCTTTTTTCTTTTTTTAAATCCTCTTCTTTCTTTTTTCAAACAACATCTTATCAATTCCTTTTATAAAATTTTTTATAATTTCCATCTTTACAGTCATATTCCATCCCTTCATCATATCAACCCTTATTTTTGTACATATACAAGTTTTTCTTTCTTTAAAATTTTGGGAGGCACTTTCTTCTAAAAGACCAAAATACACCCCAAATCTAGTGTGTGGCACTGATCTATATACCAGCCTGATCATATTTGATCACATTCTGGTTTTTTTTTGTTGTTGTTTTTTTTGTATTGTTTGTTTTTATCTTTATCTTTTTCTTTTTCTTTTTTTTTCTTTTTCTTTTTTCTCTCTTTCTGTTTCTTTTTCCACTGCTTCAGGGCTTTTCTGATTTGTTTAGAGTATCTTTTCTAGGGATGTGTTACTCTGCTAGCATTTTGTTCTCTCATTAATCTATTCTCCTCTGCACAAAATGACAAGACGGAAAAAATCACCTCAACAAAAAGAACAAGAGGTTGTACCGACTGCAAGGGACCTACTCAATACGGACATTAGTACAATGTCGGATCTAGAGTTCAGAACCATCACTTTAAAGATGCTAGCTGGGCTTGAAAAAAGCATGGAAGTTATTAGAGAAAACCTTTCTGGAGAAGTAAAAGAACTAAAATCTAACCAAGTAGAAATCAAAAAGGCTATTAATGAGGTGCAATCAAAAATTGGGGTGCTAACTGCTAGGATAAATGAGGCAGGAGAGAATCAGTAATATAGAAGACCAAATGATGGAAAATAAGGAAGCTGAGAAAAAGAGAGATAAACAACTACTGGATCACGAGGGCAGAATTCGAGAGATAAGAGATACCATAAGATGGAACAACTTTAGAATAATTGGGATCCCAGAAGAAGAAGACAGAGAAAGAGGGGCAGAAGGTATAATGGAGCAAATTATACTAGAGAACTTCCCTAATTTGGGGAAGGAAACAGGCATCAAAATCCAGGAAGCACAGAGAACCCCTCTCAAAATCAATAAAAATAGGTCAACACCCTGACATCTAATAGTAAAACTTACGAGTCTCATAGACAAAGAGAAAATCCTGAAAGCAGCTCGGGAGAAGAGATATGTAACCTACAATGGTAAAAACATTAGATTGGCAACAGACCTATCCACAGAGACCTGGCAGGCCAGAAAGGACTGACAGGATATATTCAGAGCACTAAATGAGAAAAATATGCAGCCAAGAATACTATATCCAGCTAGGCTGTCACTGAAAATAGAAGGAGAGATAAAAAGCCTCCACAACAAACAAAAACTAAAGGAATTTGCAAACACCAAACCAGCCCTACAAATAATCTTGAAAGGGGTCCTCTAAGCAAAGAGAGAGCCTAAAAGCAACAGAGACCAGAAAGGAACACAGACAATATACAGTAACAGTCACCTTACAGGCAATACAATGGCACAAATTCCTATCTTTCAATAGTTACCCTGAATGTAAATGAGCTCAATGCCCCAATCAAAAGACACAGGCTATCAGAGTGGATTAAAAAACAAGACCCATCAAGATGCTGTCTTCAGGTGACTCATTTTAGACCCAAAGACACCCACAGATTGAAAGTTAGGGGGTGGAAAACCATTTACCTTGCTAATGGACACCAAAAGAAAGCTGGGGTGGCAATCCTTATATCAGACAAATTAGATTTTAAACCAAAGACTGTAATAAGAGATGAGGAAGGACACTATATCGTACTTAAAGGATCTATCCAACAAGAAGATCTAACAATTGTAAATATCTATGCCCCTAACATGGGAGCAGCCAATTATATAAGGCAATTAAGAACAAAAGCATAGAAACATATCGGCAACAATACAATAATAGTGGGGGACTTTAACACCCCCCTCACTGAAATGGACAGATCGTCTAAGCAAAAGATCAACAAGGAAATAAAGACTTTAAATGACACACTGGACCAAGTGGACTCACAGACATATTCAGAACATTCCATCCCAAAGCAACGGAATACACATTCTTCTCTAGTGCCCATGGAACATTCTCCAGAATAGATCACATCCTAGTACATAAATCAGGTCTCAACCGGTACCAAAAGATTGGGATCATTCCCTGCCTATTTTCAGACGACAATGCTTTGAAACTAGAATTCAATCACAAGAAGAAAGTGGGAAAGAACTCAAATACATGGAGGCTAAAGAGCATCCTACTGAAGAATGAATGGGTTAAACAGGAAATTAAAGAAGAATTTTAAAAAATACATGGAAACCAATGAAAATGAAAACACAACTATTCAAGATTTTGGGATGCAGCAAACGCAGTCCTAAGAGGAAAGTATATAGCAATACAAGCCTTTCTCAAGAAACAAGATAGGTCTCAAGTACACAACCTAACCCTCCACCTAAAGGAGCTGGAGAAAGAACAGCAAATCAAGCCTAAACCCAGCAGGAGAAGAGAAATCATAAAGATCAGAGCAGAAATCAATGAAATAGAAACTAAAAGAACAGTAGAACAGATCAACGAAACTAGGCACTGGTTCTTTGAAAGAATTAACAAGATTGATAAACCCCTGGCCGGACTTATCAAAAGAAAAGAGAAAGGACCCAAATCAACAAAATCATGAATGAAAGAGGAGAGATCACAACCAACACCAAAGAAATACAAACAATTCTTTTTTTTTTTTTTTAAGATTTTATTTATTTATTTGAGACAGAGAGAATGAGAGACAGAGAGCATGAGAGGGAGGAGGGTCAGAGGGAGAAGCAGACTCCCTGCCGAGCAGGGAGCCCGATGCGGGACTCGATCCAGGGACTCCAGGATCATGACCTGAGCCGAAGGCAGTCGCTTAACCAACTGAGCCACCCAGGCGCCCAGAAATACAAACAATTCTAAGAACATATTATGAGCAACTCTATGCCAGCAAATTAGATAACCTGGAAGAAATGGATTCTTTTCTAGAGATGTATCAACTACCAAAACTGAACCAGGAAGAAATAGAAAACCTGAACAGACCTATAACCACTAAGGAAATTGAAGCAGTCATCAAAAATCTCCCAACAAACAAAAGCCCAGGGCCCGATGGCTTCCCAGGGGAAATCTACCAAACATTTCAAGAAGAATTAGTACCTATTCTTCTGAACCTGTTCCAAAAAATAGAAATGGAAGGAAAACTTCCAAACTCATTTTATGAGGCCAGCATTACCTTGATCCCCAAACCAGACAAAGACCCCATCAAAAAGGAGAATTACAGACCGATATCCCTGATGAACATGGATGCAAAAATTCTCACCAAAATACTAGCCAATAGGATCCAACAGTACATTAAAAGGATTATTCACCACGACCAAGTGGGATTTATCCCTGGGCTGCAAGGTTGGTTCAACATCCACAAATCAATCATTGTGATACAATACATTAACAAAGAAAGAACAAGAATCATATGATCCTCTCAATAGATGCAGAAAAAGCATTTGACAAAGTACAGCATCCTTTCTTGATCAAAACTCTTCAGAGTATAGGCATAGAGGGTACATACCTCAATATCATAAAAGCCATCTATGAAAAACCTACAGCGAATATAATTCTCAATGGGAAAAAACTGAGAGCTTTCCTCCTAACGTCAGGAATGCAACAGGGATGTCCACTATCACCACTGCTATTCAACATAGTATTGGAAGTCCTAGCCACAGCAATCAGACAACAAAAAGAAATAAAAGGCATCCAAATCAGCACAGAAGAAGTCAAACTCTCCCTCTTTGCAGATGATATGATACTTTATGTGGAAAACCGCAAAGACTCCACCCCAAAACTGCTAGAACTCATACAGGAATTCAGTAAAGTGGCAGGATATAAAATCAATGCACAGAAATCAGTGGCATTCCTATACACCAACAACAAGACAGAAGAAAGAGAAATTAAGGAGTCGATCTCATTTACAATTGCACCCAAAACCATAAGATACCTAGGAATCAATCTAACCAAAGAGACAGAGGATCTGTACTCAGAAAACTATCAAATACTCATGAAAGAAATTGAGGAAGACCAAAGAAATGGAAAAATGTTCCATGCTCATGGATTGGAAGAACAAATATTGTGAAGATGTCAATGCTACCTAGAGCCATCTACACATTCAATGCAATCCCCATCAAAATACCATCCACTTTTTTCAAAGAAATGGAACAAATCATCCTAAAATTTGTATGGAACCAGAAAAGACCCTGAATAGCCAGAGGAATGTTGAAAAAGAAAAGCAAAGCTGGCGGCATCACAATTCCGGACTTCCAGCTCTATTATAAAGCTGTCATCATCAAGACAGTATGGTACTGGCACAAAAACAGACACATAGATCAATGGAACAGAATAGAGAGCCCAGAAATGGACCCTCAACTCTATGGGCAACTAATCTTCAACAAAGCAGGAAGAATGTCCAGTGGAAAAAAGACAGTGTCTTCAACAAATGGTGTTGGGAAAATTGGATAGCCACATGCAGAAGAATGAAACTGGACCATTTCCTTACACCACACACAAAAATAGACTCAAGATGGTTG
The DNA here is from genome assembly GCF_002201575.2 of Neomonachus schauinslandi. Lineage (NCBI taxonomy): Eukaryota > Metazoa > Chordata > Mammalia > Carnivora > Phocidae > Neomonachus > Neomonachus schauinslandi. The sequence continues at coordinate 37,069,770 of NC_058415.1, read as the reverse complement.
AAAGACCTCAATGTGAGACAGGAGTCCATCAAAATCCTAAAGGAGAACACAGGCAGCAACCTCTTTGACCTCAGCCGAAGCAACTTCTTCCTAGAAACATCACCAAAGGCAAGGGAAGCAAGGGTAAAAATGAACTATTGGGACTTCATCAAGATAAAAAGATTTTGCAAAGCAAAGGAAACAGTCCACACAACCAAAAGACAACCGACACAATGGGAGAAGATATTTGCAAATGACATATCAGATAAAGGGCTAGTATCCAAAATCTATAAAGAACTCATCAAACTCAACCCCCAAAGAACAAAGAATCCAATGAAGAAATGGGCAGAAGACGTGAACAGACATTTTTCCAAAGAAGACATCCAAATGGCCAACAGACACATGAAAAAGTGCTCAATATCGCTCGGCATCAGGGAAATCCAAATCAAAACCTCAATGAGATACCACCTCACACCAGTCAGAATGGCTAAAATTAACAAGTCAGGAAACGACAGATGTTGGCAGGGATGCGGAGAAAGGGGAACCCTCCTACACTGTTGGTGGGAATGCAAGCTGGTGCAGCCACTCTGGAAAATAGTATGGAGGTTCCTCAAAAAGTTGAAAATAGAACTACCATATGATCCAGCAATTGCACTACTAGGTATTTACCCCAAAGATACAAAAGTAGGGTCCGAAGGGGTACGTGCACCCCGATGTGTATCGCAGCAATGTCCACAATAGACAAACTGTGGAAAGAGCCAAGATGTCCATCGACAGATGAATGGATAAAGAAGAAGTGATATATATATATACAATGGAATATTATGCAGCCATCAAACAGAATGAGATCTTGCCATTTGCAACGATGTGGATCGAACTGGAGGGTATTATGTTGAGCGAAATAAGTCAATCAGAGAAAGACATGTCTCTAATGATCTCACTGATATGAGGAATTCTTAATCGCAGGAAACAAACTGAGGGTTGCTGGAGTGGGGGGTGGGGTGGGAGGGATGGGCTGACTGGGTGATAGACACTGGGGAGGGTATGTGCTCTGGTAAGTGCTGTGAATTGTGCAAGACTTTTTAATCACAGATCTGTACCTCTGAAACAAATAATGCAATATATGTTAAGAAAAAAAAAAAAGAAGAAAAAGAAGTTAGCGGGAGGGGAAGAATGAATCGCGGGAAATCGGAGGGATAGACGAACCATGAGAGTCAATGGACTCTGAAAAACAAACAGAGGGTTCTATAGGGGAGGCAGTTGGGAGGATGGGTTAGCCTGGTGGTGGGTATTGAGGAGGGCACTTCCTGCATGGAGCACTGGGTGTTATGCACAAACAATGAATCATGGAACACTACATCTAAAACTAATGATGTAATGTATGGGGATTAATATAAGTATATAAAAAAAAAAGACCCCCATTCTTAAAAGTGGCCCAGGCCAGCCAATCAGCATGGCCCATTTCCCCTGGCTCCAGAAACTGACTCAGAATGTGCTTACAGTATAAGACAGGTCAATCGGAATCACTAAGGTCAGCCCAGATGCTGTTGGTAGATCTAATGGAAATGAGCACTTCCATTCCTGGGTCTTCTCATCATTTAGGATGTAATATTGAAGTTCCTGATGTTCAACTTGTCACCATGAAAAAAGGGAGCGGCTGAAATAAAGCCTAAAGAGCGGAAAACAGATCCAAGAAAACCCTGGAAATATTGTTTTAGCAGCTAGATCCAACTATGCCTGAAGCCATTACCTATGGACTTTTTTAATGATATCCTACAAAGTAACATATTTGCATAAGCTATTAGGATTTCATTACCTACTCGTATTTTAAAAACTCATGACTAATACAAAGAACCAGTCACCTCAGTTCCATGTCAAGTTAACCTATGTCAAGTTAAAAAAAAAAAAAAAAAAGACAAAAAAAAAAAAAAAAATTAAAAAGAAAAAAAAAAAAATAGATTTATGCACAGTAAGAATGGCTGTTTCACTATCCTATGATCGGTTTGTTTTCTGTGCATTTCTTTGTGATGAATATCATTTGGTTACCTTTGAGTACCATAAAACACTTACGATTTCAGCTCAGTAAATATTTTAGATGCACTTAAATGTGTAAAAACTTACCTAGAACTGGAAATATACAAAGATGAAACACATTTCTCACTCTGACCATGTAAGTCTTGAGCTTACCTTACTCACAGTGTTTGAATTATATAGCCAAAATAAAAAATATATATATAAAAGTGAAATTAGTATGTGTTCACATGGAAGGATCTCAAAAATATGGTAAAAAGGAAATGAATTTTAAAATATGTAAATAGTATCCCATTTGAAAATTAATACGTTCCCTCATGGAAGTTCTGAGAGAAGGAATGTGCAAGAAATTTTACCCTAGAAAGAGGAACTTCAGTCAATAGGAAAGAAGTGTTTTGTTTTGTTTTGTTTTGTTTTTAATTTTAGGAATATTTTTAAGAGTAGATATATTGCTTCTATAATATAATATATTGCTTCTATAATATACATGTGCAAAGGTATATCATTGAAAGTGTCTAAATTTTTAAAAAAACATGCATAGAAAAGCCATGATTCAATTTTTATACTCAATTAAAAATTTGATTTTGTCTAAACAATTAGATTCAACACACATTCCAAATTGTATAAGGTTTAGAAATTTTTGGCATTGAATAGTCAATTCATTTTTTTCTCTCTTTGGGTTGTTATTCCTCAGAATCAGAGAATTCAGTTAAAAATATTGGGTAGTTTGGGGGTGCCTGGGTGGTTCAGTTGTTGGGCGTCTGCCTTCGGCTTGGGTCATGGTCCTGGGGTCGTGGGATCAAGCCCCGCATCGGGCTCCCTGCTCCTCGGGAAGCCTGCTTCTCCCTCTCCCACTCCCCCTGCTTGTGTTCCCTCTCTCACTGTGTCTCTCTCTGTCAGATAAATGAATGGAACCTTTAAAAAAAATATTGGGTAGTTTGGAAATGCAGCATGCAGTGGTGAACCGTTTCTTTCCATCACTCTTGTTTCTGTATGAAATATATCGCTCTAGGAAGCTAAATAGAGGAACTAAAGAGCCGAAGGTATGTTCCCTCTATGCATTATAGCTATTAAGAATCAGAGGTGTCACTGAAACCCCATTTGTTACAAAATGTTAGATTCTATATCTGAATATCTAGATTTTCCAGCATATTTCAGAATGATTTCTTACCAAAGACCTAAATTAGGCTATGAGGAGCCAAACTCAAGTTCAGAGGCAGCATATACATATCTAAAAATCACTGAGTCCCCAAATAAACTGCATTATAGATCCCAAAAGTGAAATGAAGCTAATAAAAAATGTCCTCTGATAATAACTTTCATTAGCTACTCTGGCTCTCAAACTTTTAGAAAATGACAATCTCTTGCTCTTTCTTTTCTTCTGAGTGCAGAAGTCCTTAATCAAGTATCTTTTTTACTTAAAAAAGAAAGCTGATCTCTTAAATACCTTTTAGTGTCTAGTTATTGGACACACACAATTGGAATCACTTTTAAATAACTTCTATATTTGCCAGTACAAAGTGGGTGAAACAAGAACATGTTATGAATGTTAAACTATTTGATGTGTTCTTAGAGAAAGAAGTAGTTTTTGTGTGATGTAAGAATAGCCCAAACCTAAATAAAAGCAAGTTAGTTTATATGGGTAGTATTAGAAAAAATAATTTTGTTGAATATCTAAGCTGTAATGCATTTTGGCTTTAGATGGTGCATTTGGGCACCACAGTGAATCATAAAAAATGTAAACTCTTACTTTGGGAATGAGCTTCAGAGGCCACAGAGTGCTAGGCCAACTTTCCTTCTAAGTATCACTTATCTCTGAAGCATGTTGGAAGAAATGAGAATTTATTTTAAACATGAATATTTTCAGTGAGGACATTATCATTTATAAGATTGGCATAATGATTAGAAACATCTTCTTTAAGCTAGCTCTGTCTCCTTGTATCCATACTCAGTCTTTGGTTTTGCCCTCTGAACAACATAGCACCAAATCTCCCAATTACATAATACAACACATTTCATAGCTAAATATTTCTACCCTATATTCACTTCTATACTAAAAGTTAATCGTCTTCTGTTCCTTAAATGACTCTCTCTTAAACATGATATCCAAACACTTCAATACTTACGTGACAACTTTCTTTTAGACCTCCTTTTCTTCTATTTTCCAAACTCTTAGCCATTCTTAAGACTCAGGATATGCTATTTCTTGCCCTGTTATAATAACCACTTTAAAATACTACTTTTTGGGGCGCCTGGGTGGCTCAGTCGTTAAGCGTCTGCCTTAGGCTCAGGTCATGACCCCAGAGTCCTGGGATCGAGTCCCACATCAGGCTCCCTGCTCAGCAGGAAGTCTGCTTCTCCCTCTCCCAATCCCCCTGCTTGTGTTCCCTATCTCGCTGTGTCTCTCTCTGTCAAATAAATAAAATCTTTTAAAAAAAAAAAAATAAATAAAATAAAATACTACTTTTTGTCCACTCTAGCATCATACAAATATCAGAACATCAAGAACTCTGTATTTAATTTCAAATTCATGCTTCACATGAGTTTTTATTTACTTTTAAACAAATATTCTTTAACAATCATTCTCAGTTTAGTTCACAGAGGCATGAGCACACTTGGACACTTTCAGGGGATTTGCAATGTCAAAAATTATTTAAAAATAACTCTAAGATGTTATTGGCCTTCAACTGCATTGACATTTGCCCTGTTGGTACAAAAACAATAGGAGACATGCTGACGTCATTCCACAAATCATAGCAGTGGCATCCAACTATACTAGTCTTCATTTTAGTTTTCACCACCATGTTCTTAAAAGGAAAAAAAAAAAAAATCTTTACCTTAAGATTGTCTTTATAAAGCAGTAAAAAGTATTTTTTATTAATTCTTGATCTTTATTATTCTATGCAATGAAATGGGGAATAGATATAATCAGGAAATGATTTAAAAAAAACAATAGATATGACCAATTCTAAGTTGTGATCATGACAGAGAGAGAGATGAAGTGGAAAAGAAAACATAATTCAAAGTGAATAGTTCAAGAAACTGAGGAGCCCATGTTTACGGATCCCCATAAGGAGGCTGAGGTCATCTGGGTGGTGGCAGAAGTAGAGAAAAAGAAGAAGAAAGTGAGGTAGAACACAAAATACCCTTCAGTGATTGAGAAGGATGATGTAGATTCCTAAGGTGTGGGTAAATGGCAAATTAAAGAGAGGCTAATTTGCTTTTTTGTTTTTGTTTTCATTTTAATGGCTGGATGGCATGAAGTTCAAAGAAGTTGATGTTTTGAGAAGTAGCTAAGATAAATGGTTTGCATTGTAGATGGAATAAAGGAAAACATCTATACTACCCCCAGTATACAGTTACAAGGAATAAAAAGGATAAAACATCTTCCACTAGGGAAGTCTACAAGGGAAATTACTTGCCAGGAAGCAAGAGAACTCCAGTTCTAAGAGTGAGAAGATGAAGGAAATATCTAGAGAAGGACTTGAGGTCAGAAAGGACTTTTTAAAATCACATGTGTAAAGAGTTTGGAGGGAGGAGAGGAGTAAGGCATTAGGTTTATGAGAATATGAATGTCCTCTGGATAACTGATGGCCTGAGTTGAACAGGGATAAAAGAGATGATAAGTCCTGATCAATTTCTTGCTTTAAGGTAAGCAGTGCCATCGATTCAAACTGTGGTCCTGAACAGTTAGCATGGGGAGTTCACAGTAATTTCTCTAATTGGAAGCTATTGAAGATATGTCTGTGAAGGTAGGAAAGGAAAGAGCACTTTTACTGACGGCAGGGGAAAACCACTTTCTTTCCTGTAACCTGTGTCTCACCTTCATGTGCTAGTGAACTAGGTGACAACTGTTCCCATTGTTTCCAGTGTGTCACTGCTCCTGGTGGTGACAAAGCCCTTGATGTGATGTAACAGAGTGGCTGACAAGGAAAGAAGTCTTCATGGCTCAGATCAGTATGGTCAATGAACACAGTTGGAAAAATAGGGCCATAATGCACTGGATTCGGAGCTGAAATTTGGTGCTACTATGCAGTGGCTTACTTGAGAGCTGCTGACTAAGAAGGATGAAATTGAAAGCAATGAAGTGATATTTAACAAGCATGGGAGCATGACTCAATGAGGAGTAGAAATCAATGAGGCAGAAACAGACTCCTCTTGGAAACAAATGAGGCAAAAATGGACAAACTCCCAGACCTTTTCAGGATCCTTTTTCTGTTTGCAACTAAGTCAGCCAAGCTGAGTTCTAGCCATATTTCTTCCTGTTCTGAATTGCCTATATTTATGTCCAGTTATGGACATGAAAAATAGCCCACTAGAAGCATAACTGCCCATGCTCTTTACTCCTCAGCCACAATTGCTGTTTATACTGCACTAGTTCTAACTCACAATGTGCTTAAAAGTCATCACTCAGTCAGTGTCTAGCTTAAACCAAATACATCATCCCATTTCTCTTTTCAGAATATTGGGTTGGGAGTAAACAAGGACATTAGAGAGGACACTGTGCTAATGGATAGGAGTAGAATTCACACAAAAATATCAAGATCCAAAGGAAATCTTCAGACCAAAAGTCATGTTGTGTTCCCAGAAACATTTTTGCAATTTCATAAGGCTGCTGAGAATGGTTTTTGTAGTTTTGTTCAGTGTTAAGGAGCCATCCCAAGAAATGACTGAGAAGCATAGGATGAATTCATTGTTTTGTGGCAAACATTCAAGCAAGGGTGAGGGACTTAGTGTCTTTAGAAACAAACTGTATTATTTATAAGAAGGCAAGAATAATTGATCGTAAAGTTCAGGGTAAAAGTTCAAATTTTCTAGCTGGTTTTCGAGGCTTTCCATGATCCACTGCCTGCTTCCTCACCAGACTTATTTCTCACTGTAGGCACCAGCCATATAGATATAGTGTGCACTCCCCTTTGCAACTTTTTTTTTTTTTAAGATTTTATTTATTTATTTGACAGAGAGAGAGACAGCGAGAGAGGGGACACAGCAGGGGGAGTGGGAGAGGGAGAAGTAGGCTTCCCACAGAGCAGGGAGCCCAATGCAGGGCTCGATCCCAGGACCCTGGGACCATGACCTGAGCCGGAGGCAGACGCTTAACGCCTGAGCCACCCAGACGCCCCCTCTTTGCAACTTTTCTCATGCTGTTCTCAGCATGTAATACAAACTTCCACAGCTCAAGATATGAAAACTTTACTCCCCAAAGACCACCTCAAATATTACCTCTCTGTTTCCAGTCTTTATAAGATCATAAATCACTGTAGGAAAAAGGCTGAGCCTTTTTTTTTTTTTTTTTGGCCTCTGCACTGGATCTAGAACAGTGCTTTGAATTAACATGTATTAAGTACCTTCTATGTACTTTGAGATGATGTGTAACATAAGATGACATATGGACTTGGAGACACAGGTCTGACAATTTTGCTTCCACTATGTGCAAACACTGACACTTGAGAAAAAAATTAGATTTTCTGAGTTTATAAAAATGACAGCATGTCAGGAGTGCCTGTGGTGCAGTTGGTTAAGCTTGCAATTCTTGGATTTAGGTCAGGTCATGATTTCAGGGTTGTGAGATCGAGTCCCACATTGGGATCCATGCTCAGCAGAGTCAGCTTGAGATTCTCCCTCCCTCTGCCCCTCTTGCTCATGCTCTCCCTCTTTCTCTCTCTCTAAAATAAATAAATAAATCCTTAAAAAATGATAGCAGGTCAACTGAAATATAACATATAAAGGATTTTACTAAAATATAACACTAAATGATCAACTAATATTAATTCTTTTTATTTTCCAGCCTAAAATAATGCCTCAAAAAAACCCCCAAAAAACAAAAAAAAACAAAACAAAAGAGGGGTGCCTGGGTGGCTCAGATGGTTAAGCGTCTACTTTCAGCTCAAGTCATTATCTTGGGGTTCTAGGATCAAGCCTCACTTTGAGTTCCCTGCTCAGCAGGGAGTCTGCTTCTCCCTCTGCCTCTGCCCCTGCTTGTGCTTTCTTTTTCTCTCCCAAATAAATAAATAAAATCTTTAAAAAGAAAAAAAAAAGCAAAAGAGAGGAATTCAGTACTCTGAAAATAGATACCAAGTTTGGCTAAGATTTGAGACAAAGTTGGACAGACAACATGTCTCTGAGAGAAAAGAAATTTCTTACTCTTCCAAAGCCCTTTCTTCCACCTAGCATTGCAATAGGAAAAATAAAGACTGACTAGAGTATTTCTCATTCTTTTTTGTTTTTGTTTTTGTTTTTTTTTTAGTATTTTATGTGCAAGGCCTATAATTTGCACACAACTTGGGGCAAAGATGGTATGCCACCACCTAGATTTCAGGGTCTTTTTAACTTTAGATGAGGAATGGAGTGGTCCTATAAATCCCTTAAGACAAAGAACACAATTCTTTATGACTGAAACATTCCTTATGATTTTGTTATGTCAGTGAGTAAAGAATATTGGGGTGACTTATAGAATCAGTTATGGAGTTGTCGATGCAGAGATAATGATGATGTTTCTTAGTGCATTTTATTACTTAAAGGATATTTCAGATAATTATAATCAGAATGGACTAGTTTAGAACTCAGAAGCAGACACTAAGTAAGAAAAGGGAGTAGCACTGCAATTTACCACTTAATGTTCTCACTGATTTTAACAGTGATTAATTTTGCCTGATTATTTGAAACACTAATTAGATCATTTTGTTTACCTAAGTTGAATCAAAGTTTATCAAACAATCTTGATGTTTAATGTTGATGGATAAACAAAATATGGTATCACCATTCTCTCTTAATCTAAATATGTAATTCTAATCCCGGATTAACTTTACCTATGTGGTAGTTAGAAATACTTTCTACCAATTATCTTGACACATTATAGGATTGCACTGACTAGAACCCTGAAGTTAAGTGTGATAAGGTGACTTACTTGGTTAATGAAATGTGGGTGGAAATAACATACATTGCTTCTAGACAGAAGGTTTTTTTTTTAAGGTACATAAGTAACTAACTGTTTAGATTCCTTCTCTCTTCTGTTATAAGTAGTCTGCATGTGTGAGTGAGGAGCACATAAAACGTAGTTCTAGTTACACATGATGGACTTGTATTAGTGAAAAATAAAGCTTCTTTTTAAGCCATTCATATGGTAAAGCTATTTTTAATTACAGCATTAGACTATGCTCAGTGGTCAAGAAACTGAAGCCAGGGGTTTAGTGTCTTCATAATAAAATCATGAGATCTATTGCATAGGATTAATGGTTAGATGACTGACAGCAAGGAAACTGTAATCCAGGGTGTGAAAGACACCTTGCAGGTTAGATAGTAGCAAATTTTTTTGGTAATACTGTTGCCTTTGTTAATTAAACATGTACCCTGGGGGAAGAAATCAGACAACAGAATATTAGATGTGTGTACTGTTGAGTGGAGACTGGCATTGGTAAGGTATAGGAAAGAGATGAACTCAGAAGATAACTGGGCAATTTGAAAGCAGGAATAAAGAGGGATTCGAAAAAAATCTAATATTGGAAACTTTTAGGTTTGGGAAATACAACAGATTCTCATTTTGAGATAATAAAATTGTAAGTAAAAAAGAGTTTATAGTGGGGTACCAGTGTGGCAGTTGGTTAAGTGCCAGACCCTTGGTTCGGCTCAGGTTGTGACCTCATGGTTGTGAGATTGAGTCCTGAGTCAGTCTCCAGTCTCAGGGTGGAAACTGCTTAAGATTTTCCCTCCCTCTTCTTCTGCCCATCCCTCTCTGCCCACGACCCCTGTGCTCCCACATTCTTTCTCTCTCTCTCTAAAATAAATAAATAAATCTTTAAAGAAATACAGTTTCAAGAAACAAAGATCTATCAAGGCTGTCCTCAAAGGTCTTTCACTACTTTAGTGAAAACATGTGAATAAACTAAAGCATGGGAGAATAAACATCCAATCAAGGTGGGTTGCAAATGAAACGTTAGCATTGCAAATGGTAAATATGGCTCATAGAAAATTAACTAGAGTGCTGTGATTTCTACCATCACATGATGGGCTCAAGGCATTCATTGTTACCTTGAAACAGAATGAGACATGGGGAAAAGAAAGAAAGAGAAGAAAGAAAGAAAGAAAGAAAGAAAAAGAAAGAAAGAAAGAAGAAAGAAAGAAAGAAACAAAGAAAGAAAGAAAGAAGAAAGAAAGGAAGGAAGAAAGAAAGAAAGAAAGAAAGAAAGAAAGAAAGAAAGAAAGAAAAAGAAAAAAAAGAAAGAAAAAGAAAGAAAGAAAGAAAGAAAGAAAGAAAGAAAGAAAGAAAGAAGAAAGAAAGAAAGAAATGAGGGAAGGAGAGAAGAAGGAAAGAAGGAAGGAAGAAAATATGAGAATTATAACTCAAAGGATACTTTGATTGTGGATATTGGCACATGGTGCTGTTTGATATCAGATAAGTTCATCCAATTTTTGAAAGAAATATAAAGCTAAATGAAGCATCAGTCTGGACTTAACATAATTTTAAATCTAAAAATGTTCATAGGGTCCTCAACTATTTGGACAGTAAGTAAGCTTTTAATAAGGATAAATTTCTCACTATCTACTTGAGGATAATGTAAAAGAAAAAATCTCCCAGGTGTCAATTCCAGAGCTATGAGAAGCAATCAACAGAGATGTTGTTAAACATCATCTCTTCCAGGATAAGAAAGGAATTTCTCAAAATATCTGCTCATAGAGATATCATAATTCCTACTGACCTAGAATCAAGGACCAATATTTGTCTCCCCCTTTTCCTTTCCCTTTCTTTCCTAAGAGGCGGTATTAATTTAGTTACTTCTTTTCCTCTGTCATTGAATATTGAAGGATGGGAACATAAACTCTCTCCCCCCTGCCTTTTTTTTTAAATATAGGTCTCCAGACCAAGTAAACCCACATCTAGAACTCTAGGACTAGTTTAGGACTACTTCACAGGACCCCAATTCAGAAATTTCTATGAACTCTCAGAGATGCTATTCTTGGGTATGGATATAGTGACCTACACAGGACTTTTGGATTTCCCCCTTGAAAAGGGGATGTGTTTTGGTCTAGAAAGAAGGAACTGAATATATGTTGGCTAGACGACAGACTTTGGTATCCACTCATATGTTTACCATTACTTTCAGTTTTTTTCTAGGAATAAAGTTGGTTTGCACACACATATAATTAAGTGAAGCCATGACACTTGCCTTGAAAAAACAAATGAATAGGAACTGTATGTGTCACTTTCATATTGAAAATTTTAAGAACCATGCTTTTTTTTTTCCCCCTGATATAGTGACTAGTGATGTTTCACATGGGGGAAATAATGTTAGTCTCTTTCCTGAAAGAAGAAAATGTGGAAAAGAGCTAAAACTAAATGATAATATCCACATGTCACATGAACAATAAGTGAACCTGGGTTTGTTTACTACTGCAATATATCTGAACCTGTTCTAACTAGAAGTTTGAAAGTTAAAAAATAAATAAATAAAAAAGTCTATTTCCTTTAAATCACTTCAAATTATTTCTAACTGCATTGTATGTATGATGTGGTAAAAAAGCTTGATACACCCCTGTATTGAATATATGAAGATGTTGGAAATCAGAAAAGAAATTGGGCTAAGAGTTAATATATGTTTGCTTTAATCCTGAGTTTTCTATTCCATAATTGTAGATATATTGAAGAAATTATTTAGATTAATTTTAATTTAGCAACAGATTGTATCATTCCCCACAGTACATACATATTATTTAGCATTTATCCAGAAACCAGGATAATATAATATAAATTTTGAGTAAAAACTATTCATAATTCTCAAGATCTCCCTTCCTTAGGCTTAGTTTCTTCCATCAGTGGGTTTAATATGCATTTTAATTTTCCAGAACTCAGAGTCTCACTACTATTACTTGCCTTAAGATCACTAAGGTCTTTACACCAGATCTTTATTTTGGTGAAAATAAACCTCAGATTCCCAGGTTTGCTCTCATCTTCTACATTAAAATGCCTATAAGGCTCTATATATTCTTACTTTATTCCAATTTCACTATCTCTTCCCAAGTCCCAAAACTCTTCAATTCATCACTTTCAAAATCTTGGCCCACTATCAATAAATTCTTTCATATCTGTAATTTCTTATATTAGGGTTCTCCAGAGAAACAGAGCCAAAAGGATGCATGTATAGATATACAGATACATACAAGAAGAAATGTATTATAGGAATTGACTTATATGATTATAGAGGCTGAGAAGTTCCATGATCTGCCACCTGCAAATCTGCAAGCTGGAGAACCAGGAAAGCCAGTTGTGTAATTCAGTCTAAGTCAATAAACCTGAGAATGGTGGTGAGTGGTGGTAGTAGCAGGGAGTTAAAATAGAATAAGTCCTGGTCCAAGTCCTAAGGCTCAAAAACTAGGAACACTGATGTCCAAGAATAAGAAGATAGATGTCTCAGCTTCAGCACAAAGAGTGAATTGGCCTTTTCTCAGCCTTTTTGTTCTATTCAGGCCTTTAATGGATCTCACAGACACACCCAGAAATGTTTTACCAGCTATCTGGGCATTCCTTAGCCCAGTCAAAATGATACATAAAATTTACCACCCTACCCATATATTCTCTACATGTCTTTTCTCAATATTAATCTGGATTTGTCCAGGAACATAGTTTCATCTGCATATTTCCTTGGTGATGATTTTTTTCTTCAACAATCCTTATACCACTGGTCTCAGATATAAAATAGGTATCACTGTCTTCATTATGGTTTCTAAACAGATAATTCTTTCTCTCTCCTCAGGTACTTCACCATTATTTCTTGGATAGTGCCTGCTCCCTCATTTAAACCATCCTGAAACTAATAATGGTTCCCTATATGTTTATTTTAGCTATAGTTCCAAGACTATGAACTAAAAACTTATCTATATCTTCATGAGTAGGTAATCCCAGAATTTAAGTGGATTTTACCTTGTCCAGTCACTATATTTTCATAAGCAAGGAAACCCAATGTACCTTCTTGTGCACTAATATATTCAAACTTGTATTTAAAATGCATAATCTAAGTTTATGTTCAGCAAGCACAAGGTGTTTGCCATGATGTATTTTGATGACTGAGACTATTTACATCTACACAACTTAATTATTGTAACCAAGAATGGAAACTATCTCTTACAACATCAGTTGACTATTTATTCCAAAATTATTTCTCATGAAGATAAGACTATAAACCAACAAATAATTTCATTACTTCGTTTTGAAAAATCTTGTAATTCAATTTACCCAGACAAAAATTTGCTCACTTGGGCAAACAGCTTGCTTATCAAACAACACATATCAAGGCTAACTTCAAGAATCTCTCCTTATTGTGTCCATGAATTCTAAACTACTGTTATTAAACTTGTCCAATTAATATCCAATAATATGCTAAATTGGTCCCCTTCAGAAAATATGCACCTTAAGTTGCTTGAATCCACACCCTAAAACTTATAGATACACCCCTCTCACTCTTCCTCCATGGACACCACTAAAATTTTTTAAAGATTGTGTAAAGCATTAGCTGTTTTAATCAACTTAACTTTTCTTGACTAGAATTTTTCCTAGTGGTTTTTGGTGGGAGGCTGGCCACTGACAGTATAATGCCAGAAAGCACTGTATCCTTGTATACATGCCAGAAAGCATTGTTTTCAAATTTATGAGTAACACTGGGGGTAGGTAGCTAAAAATTAATGAACATTGGAAAACAACAGGTTTGGTTTGAAGTCTATGTTGTCCACTAAGTACTTATTATATCTATGTATGATATATACTGCATATATCATTGTATATGCTGCTAGCATACAAGTCCGGATTTTTGAGTTAAATAAAATAAAAGGTTATAATTAGGATAATGGAGCAAGGAGTAAAAATAGACATCCTTGGGAATGTTGGGTCCAACAGGCAGCAAAAGTAAGCCTCTAGGGAATGAGATAAGGAATCAGAATTTAGGCAAATCTATAGTACATACCAAAAGACACACCAACAAAGAAAAGCAATAGCTGTAAGTAGAACTGCTGGCAACAATCACCTTGAAACTCAACTAACCATTTAGAAGAGGATCTTTGTTATCTTCCCTGTGCAGAAAAACAACTGGTGATAACAAACTTGCCATAAAAAACTATATGTATTCTCAAAGGAGCTTAGGGCAGAAAGTCAAGTGGGTTCTGACAAATTCTCAAGTAACATCCAGCTAAAGATTAGAACAAATGAGTCCTCTTAGTTAACATTAACTTGACATAGAGTCAGAAAAGAAGGTGTGGCTGAGAATGTATAATGATTTGCTCCCTTCCTTTCAAACATTTTACCAAATTGCCTAAGATGGGGGTGGGGGTAATTTTATAGCTTTTCTATGTGATCTTTAATCCTCTCTGTGAGGGGATTCAAAATAAATTGTTTTCTTTTTTAGCATCATTACTTGCCTAGGCAAGTTAAACATTTCACATGACTGACATATCTGACAGACATTACATCAATGAGAGAATACTTTTCCAAAAGCATTATTGTTAATTTCTATTATGCCAGTTATTATTTGAAAATACAATACTTTCTCTTCCATCAACCTAGCTGTCAGCTTTTTTTTTCTTTCATTCCATTTCCACAAAAGTAATGGGCATCACTGACATTTTCCATTAAGAATGTTGAATAGGAGCTATTTATGCTTCTTAGCTGAGAAGTGTTAATGCTGTAAAGTTCATGTTTAATCTTATCACTTTTGTCAATGTGTTGAGATCATTTTTATCTCAAAAAAATGCACATTTCTAAAGAGAAAGACTAATTGTAAAGCTATTTCTGCTTGTTTTATTAATAAATTCTTATAGTAATGGTCACCTCAAAGGGTTTCTACGCTGAATAATTATTTTCCCTTTTATCACACATTCTTGTAGAAGTACAGTTTATTTGTCCCAGCTACAATTTTAATTTTTTATTTAAGGCAAATATAGGTCTGGGATGTTTAATTTACTCTGATTAACCTTAGAGACATCATTCTTTTAACCATAAAATATGGAAGATTAAAAATGTATGAAGAATCAAAATGCAATTTTGAGCCAAACTATACATTTTTATGTGAAAACAAATATTTATATCTTAAATATTTAGCAAGTTTGAATTTTTCAAAAATTTCTTTCTCCCTATTATATTTTGTAAAAGTTGATCTTAGAGTTTTTGTATAAGCTATTTCCATTCCTACAAACACATTTCCTTCTATAAACTATGACTCAATTTTATAACTATATCAGAACTTATTTTTTTCATTTTCATTTCCATGGGTCTTTACATTTTTCCAGGTTTGTGATATTATGAAGAAAGATATTGCTTATTTTCTTTTTTTATATCTTCAGATCCACATTGGCCAGAGTAACTTTTTCATATTCTAAGAGTAGAATTGTTGAGTCATAGGCTAGGGGAAAGTTCTGCCTTTAAAGATGATGCCAAATTGTTTAATCAAGTGTTTATAACAATTTACACATCCATCAGTGATGTATAAAATCTTTATTTCGGTATTCAGTCTTTTCTTTAGGTCATCGTTCAGCCTAAACTAAGAACATAAGCTTGACATCATGCTCAACTCAGATGCTCCTCTATTGACATGTTATGTAGGATATTCAGGTTCAGTTGAGGCTTAACTTCTGTGTCAGATTTCCTTGAAATTTTGTTTAATGGTAATTTATAAAATAATGTGATGTGACTGCAAATGTATCACAACATCTGAGACTCCAGAAATTGCATATACAAGCAGTGCAATACAGACAATTATTAAGAGAAGGATCATGATCATAGTAGGTACTTTACTTTTTTTTTTTAGAAGTTTCTTTTTTTTTTAAGATTTTATTTATTTATTTGAGAGGGAGAATGAGATAGAGAGAGAGCATGAGAGGGGAGAGGGTCAGAAGGAGAAGCAGACTCCCTGCTGAGCAGGGAGCCTGATGTGGGACTCAATCCTGGGACTCCAGGATCATGACCTGAGCCGAAGGCAAGTCGCTTAACCAACTGAGCCACCCAGGCGCCCTGGGTACTTTACTTTTAAGCCAGGATTACAGTGTGCTGAAATAAAACCAAGATTCTTGATCTTATTTCCAAACTAAAACTCTCAGAACTAGATATGGCTACATTAGACAGCCAAGAAAATACAGAATATGAGCAAAAATTAAACCTGATAATATGTGGCTCTGCATTTTGTTTCATTTTATTTAGAAAGTAACTACTTCATATACTGGGATCTGCTGGATCTGGAATGACCCAATCTGAAAGTTCTGTAGAGGAAATTACCTTGTCCTAAAAATCATCTGATACTTTAAGTTTGAAAACTCAAGCTAAAACAGCATTTCAGTATTCATGAATACTTGAAAAATATTCATGTGAGGATCATTTCCTTATTATTTTATTGCTGTGCCTTTCTTGATAATACCCAATAATATCCTCTGTTGGCATTCAAAATCTTTCTCTTCATGCTTCTTCCAGAAGAAAGTCTCTAGATTTTAGATGACACAGGTTTTTAAGAAGGATGTTGAGGAAAATTTACCTGTACTAACTGGTAATAGAATGGAGATTTCAGATTCCAACTGGTTCCCTGAATTGAGCTGGATATCTACCAGATGACTCTGAACACCCACAAAATGAGCCTGAGATATAAGAATATATATCTGGATCTCTACAAACAGAATATCCCAAGCTGTTGGTTTCAAGATATAAAGTGGGGAGCCGTGATTCCATGAGCAGATATCAGAAGATAAACAGAAGGGGGAGGGAGCCATGGGGAGCCTACACCACCCGTGAGCCATAGCCTCCTGTACTGGAGACAGGGCACAGACTCACAGACCAGTAGTGGCAGGGAAAGGACTTTAGGGCAGCCCTTGGCCTGAAACCTGGAGTGGCGGGGCTGCACGTGTGAACTGGGGGTGACTGGCTGTTTTAGAAGCACAAAAGGCAGAGATGTGCTCCCATGCCCTGACCTGGAGGTGAGGACTGGGAACCCTGCTGAGGAGCAAACAACCCAGGACCCTGCAGTTTATAGCAGCACAGAAGGAAATGGAGATAATGTAGCCTGGAGAGCTCACTGAAGAACAGACTGTGATCTCTCTGCTCTGAGGCAGAGGGTTGGAATGGTCTCTTCTGCTCTGACTCTCGGAAGAGACACAGAAAGCTGCCAGGGAAAGCTGCCAGAGAAGAAAAGCCCCCAAAACAGGTTTTCACTGAGCCCACACCCCCACACACAGGGTGGAGGGCAACTCTGCCCAAACAGGGTTGCCTGAGTAACACCACGGCAGGCCCTAACCCCAGAAGACAGGCTGGGAGAACAAGAGACTGACAACTCTAAGGTTCCTATAAAACAGATGCCTATTGCTTGGGTTGTGGTCAATAATTTGGATTCTGTGCATTCCCTCAACCACCCCTCAACAGAATGACTAGAAGGAGGAACCCCCCAAATAGGAAACTCAGAGACTGTGACATCTGCCACAGATTTACAAATGGATACAGATAAACCAAGATGTTGGAAAGGGACTTCAGGGTAGAAGTTATGAAAACAATAGCTAGAATGAAGAAACCGATTAATGACAACATAGAGTCTCTAAGGGCAGAAATGAAAGGTGAACTGGCAGAACTTAAAAATGCTATCAATGAGATCCAATCTAATCTAGATAATCTAACAGCTAGGGTAAGCAAGGCAGAAGAACGAATTAGTGATCTAGAAGACCAACTGATAGAAAAGAAGGAAAAAGAGGAGGCCAGGGAGAAACAACTCAAAATCCATGAAAACAGAATCAGGGAAATAAGTGACACCGTGAAATGTTCCAATGTCAGAATTATTAAGATCCCTGAGGGGGTGGAGAGAGAGAGAGGACTAGAAGATATATTTGAGCAAATCGTAGCTGAGAACTTCCCTAATCTGGGGAATGAAACAAACATTCATGTCCTAGAGGCAGAGAGGATCCTTCCCAAGATCAAGGAGAATAGGCCAATGCCCTGGCATGTAATAGCAAAACCTGCAAATCTTAGAACCAAGGAAACCATCTTAAGGGCAGTTAGGGAGAAGAGATTCCTGGGCGCCTGGGTGGCTCAGTTGGTTAAGCGACTGCCTTCGGCTCAGGTCATGATCCTGGAGTCCCGGGATCGAGTCCCGCATCGGGCTCCCTGCTCGGCAGGGAGTCTGCTTCTCCCTCTGACCCTCCTCCCTCTCATGCTCTCTGTCGCTCATTCTCTCTGTCTCAAATAAATAAATAAAATCTTTAAAAAAAAAAAAAAAAAAGAGATTCCTTACGTACAGAGGGAAGAACATCAGAATAATGTCAGACCTATCCACAGAGACCTGGAAAGCCAGAAAGGGCTGACAAGACATATTCAGGGTACTAAATGAGAAGAGCACACAGCCAAGAATACTTTATCCAGCAAGGCTGTCATTTAGAATGGATGGAGAGATGCAGATCTTCCAAGACCAGCAGAAACTGAAAGAATATGTGACCACTAAGCTGGCCCCGTGAGAAATATTAAGGGGCTTCTGTAAAAGGAGAAAGACCCCAAGAGTGATATAGAACAGAAATTTACAGAGACAATCTATAGAAACAAGGACGTCACAGGCAACAGGATGACAATAAATTCATATCTCCCAATAATCACTCTCAGTGTGAATGGCCTAAATGCTCCCATAAAATGGCACAGGGTTTGCAGATTGGATAAAAAGACAGGATCCATCCATATGCTGTATACAAGAGACTCATTTTGAACCTAAAGACATCCAGACTGAAAGTGGAGGGATGGAGATCCATCTTCCATGCCAATGGACCTCAAAAGAAAGCTGGGGTAGCAATACTTATATCAGACAAATTAGATTTTAAGTAAAGACTGTAGTTAGAGACACAGAAGGACACTATATAATTCTTAAAGGGTCTATCCAACAAGAAGATCTAACAATTGTAAATATCTATGCCCCCAACATGGGAGCAGCCAATGACATAAGCCAACTATTATCCAAAATAAAGAGTCATATTGATAATAATATGTTAATTTT
Source organism: Neomonachus schauinslandi (assembly GCF_002201575.2). Classification (NCBI taxonomy): domain Eukaryota; kingdom Metazoa; phylum Chordata; class Mammalia; order Carnivora; family Phocidae; genus Neomonachus; species Neomonachus schauinslandi. The sequence continues at coordinate 37,050,772 of NC_058415.1, read as the reverse complement.
AGAGGACCTCAATACTCCACTCTTAGCAATGGACAGATCATCTAAGCAGAAAATCAACAAGGAAATAGGACCTTTGAATGACACACTGGACCAGATGGACCTCATAGATATTTACAGAACATTCCAACCTAAAACAACAGAATACTCATTCTTCTCAAGTGCACATGGAACTTTCACCAGAATAGACCACATACTGGGTCACAGATCAGGTCTCAACCAATACCAAAAGTTCAAAATTATTCCTTGCATATTCTCAGACCATAATGTTTTAAAACTGGAACTCAATTGCAAGAAAAAAATTGGCAGAAATTCAAACACTTGGAAGCTAAAGACCACTCTGCTCAAGAATGTTTGGGTCAACCAGGAAATCAAAGGAGAACTTAAACAATTCATGGAAACCAATGAGAATGAAAACACTTCAGTCCAAACCTATGGGATGCTGCAAAGGCGGTCCTAAGGGGGAAATACATAGCCATCCAAGCCTCACTCAAAAAAAATAGAATAATCTCAAATTCACCAATGAACTTTACACCTTAAAGAACTGGAGAAAAATCAACAAATGATGCCTAAGCCATGCATCAGGAGAGAAATAATTGGCCATTTGGATGTCTGCTTTAGAAAAATGTCTCTTCATGTATTCTGCCCATTTCTTGGTTGCATTGTTCATCCTTTGGATGTTGAGTTTGGTAAGTTCTCTAGAGATTTTGGATACTAGCCCTTTATCTGATATGTCATTTGCAAATATCTTCTCCCATTCTGTCAGTTGTCTTTTGGTTTTGTTGACTGTTTCTTTTGCTATACAAAAGCTTTTTATCTTGATGAAGTCCCAATAGTTCATTTTTGCCCTTGCTTCCCTTGCCTTTGGCAACCTTTCTTTTTTTTCTTTTTTCTTTTTTAATTTTTTTTTAAAGATTTTATTTATTTATTTGAGAGAGAGAATGAGAGAGAGAGAGCACATGAGAGGGGGTAGGGTCAGAGGGAGAAGCAGACCTCCTGCTGAGCAAGGAGCCCGATATGGGACTCGATCCCGGGACTCCAGGATCATGACCTGAGCCGAAGGCAGTCGCTTAACCGACTGAGCCACCCAGGCGCCCAGCCTTTGGCAACCTTTCTAGGAAGAAGTTGCTGTGGTTGAGGTTGAAGAGGTCTCTGCCTGTGTTCTCCTCAAGAATTTTCATGGATTCCTATCTCAAATTTAGGTCTTTCATCCATTTTGATTCTATTTTTGTATGTGGTGTAAGGAAATGGTCCAGTTTCATTCTTCTGCATGTGGCTGTCCAATTTTCCCAACATCATTTGTTGAAGAGACTGTCTTTTTTCCATTGGACATTCTTTCCTGCTTTGTCGAAGATTAGTTGACCATAGAGTTGAGGGTCCATTTCTGGGCTCTCTATTCTGTTCCATTGATCTATGTGTCGGTTTTGTGCCGGTACCATACTGTCTTGATGATGACAGCTTTGTAATAGAGCTGGAAGTCCGGAATTGTGATGCCACCAGCTTTGCTTTTCTTTTTCAATATTCCTCTGGCTATGCGGGGTCTTTTCTGGTTCCATACAAATTTTAGGATTATTTGTTCCATTTCTGTGAAAAAAGTGGATGGTATTTTGATAGGGATTACATTAAAAGTGTAGATTGCTCTAGGTAGCATTGACATTTTCACCATAATTTTTCTTCCAATCCATGAGCATGGAATGTTTTTCCATTTCTTTGTGTCTTCCTCAATTTCTTTAATGAGTATTCTATAGTTTTCTGAGTACAGATTCTTTGCCTCTTTGGTTAGATTTATTCCTAGGTATCTTAAGGTTTTGGTGCAATTGTAAATGGGATTGACTCCTTAATTTCTCTTTCTTCTGTCTTGTTGTTGGTGTATAGGATGCCACTGATTTCTGTGCATTGATTTTATATCCTCCACTTACTGAATTCCTGTATGAGACACATGAAAATGTGCTCAACGTCACTCGGCATCAGGGAAATCCAAATCAAATCTCAATGCAATACCACCTCACACCAGTCAGAATGGCTAAAATTAACAAGTCAGGAAACAACAGATGTTGGTGAAAATGAAGAGAAAGGGGAACACTCCTACACCGTAGGCGATAATGTAGCTGGTGCACCCACTCCGGAAAACAGTATGGAGGTTCCTCAAAAAGTTGAAAATATAGCTACCCTATGACCCAGCAATTGCACTACTGGGTGCTTACCTCAAAGACACAGATGTAGTGAAAAGAAGGGCAATATACACCCTAATGTTTATAGAAACAATGTCCACAATAACCAAAATATGGAAAGAGCCAAGATGTCCATCAACAGATGAATGAATAAAGAAGATGTGATACACACACACACACACACACACACATTGGAATATTATGCAGCTTTCAAAAAAATGAAATCTTGCCATTTGCAACAATGTGGATGGAACTAGAGGGTATTATGCTAAGTGAAATAAGTCAATCAGAGAAAGACAATTATCATATGATCTCACTGGTATGAGGAATTCTAAATCTCAGGAAACAAACTGAGGGTTGCTGGAGTGGTGCGGGGTGGGAGGGATGGGGTGGCTGGGTGATGGACATTGGGGAAGGTATGTGCTATGGTGAACACTGTGAATTGTGTAAGACTGTTGAATCACAGAACTGTACCTCTGAAACAAATAATACATTATATGTTAAAAAAAATAGTAGGAAGGAAAAAATGAAGATGGGGGAAATGGAGGGGAGACGAACCATGAGACTATGGACTTTGAGACACAAACTGAGGGTTTTAGAGGAGAGGGGTGTGGGGGGATGGGTTAGCTCAGTGATGGGTATTAAGAAGGGCACGTATTGAATGGAGCACTGGGTGTTTTACACAAACAATGAATCATGGAACACTACATCAAAAACTACTGATGTAATGTATGATGACTAACATAACATAATAAGATAAAATTAAAAAAAGAACTGAAATAAAAACAGTTGAGTTACTTCAAAAAGAAAAAAGTGAAATAATTAAAATTAGAGCAGAGATCAATGAATTAGAAACTAGAAACAGAGTAAATTAGATCAATGAAACTAGAAGCTGGGTCTTTAAAAATTAATAAGATTAACAAACCGCTGCGAAAACTTATCCAAAAGAAAAGAGAAAGGACCCAAATTAATAAAATTATGAATGAAAGGGGAGAGATCATGACTAACACGAAGGAAATAAAAACAATTACTAAAAATTATTATCAACAACTATATGCCAATAAATTAAACAACCTGGAAGAAATGGATGCCTTCCTGGAAACCTATAAACTACCAAGACTGAAACAGGAAGAAATTGACAACCTGAATAGGCTAATAACCACTAACGTGATTGAAGCAGTGATCAAAACCTCCCAAAAAACGAGAGTCCAGGGCCTGATGGATTCCCTGGGGAATTCTACCAAACATTCAAAGAAGAAATAATATCTATTTTCCTGAAGCTGTTTCAAAAAACAGAAACAGAAGGAAAGCTTCCAGACTCATTCTATGAGGCCAGCATTACCTTAATCCCTAAACCAGGCAAAGAACCCATCAAAAAGGAGAATTTCAGACTGATATCCTTGATGAATATGGATTCCAAAATTCTCAACAAAATCCTAGCTAATAGGATCCAACAATACATTAAAAGGATCATCCACCATGACCAAGTGGGATTTACCCCCGGGATGCAAGGGTGGTTCAACATTCACAAATCAATCAGTGTGATAGAACACATTAATAAGAGGAGAGAGAAGAACCATATGGTCCTCTCAATTGATGCAGAAAAAGCATTTGACAAAATACAGCATCCTTTCCTGATTAAAACTCTTCAGAGTATAGGGATAGAGGGAATATTTCTCAAGTTCATAAAATCCATCTATGAAAAACCCACAGCGAATATCATCCTCAATGGGGAAAAGCTGAGAGCCTTTCCCTTAAGATCAGGAACACGACAAGGATGCCCACTGTTGCCACTATTGTTCAACATAATACTAGAAGTCCTAGCAACAGCAATCAGACAACAAAAAGAAATAGAAGATATTCAGATTGGCAAAGAAGAAGTTAAACTCTCTCTCTTTGCAGATGACATGATACTTTATGTGGAAAACCCAAAAGACTCCCCCCCAAATTACTAGAACTCATACAGCAATTCAGTAATGTGGCAAGATACAAAATCAATGCACAGAAATCAGTTGCTTTCTTATACACTAACAATGCAAATGTAGAAAGAGTAATTAAAGAAATGATTCCATTTACAATAGCACCAAAAACCATAAGATACCTCGGAATAAACCTAACCAAAGAGGTAAAGGATCCTACTCCAGGAACTACAGAACACTCATGAAAGAAATTGAGGAAGACACAAAGAGATGGAAAAAAAATCATGCTCGTGGATCAAAGAAATAAACATTATTAAAATGTCTATGCCATCCAGAGCAATCTATACCTTCAATGCCATCCCGATCAAAATTCCAATGACATTTTTCAAAGTGCTGGAACAAACAATCCGAAAATTTGTATGGAATCAGAAAAGACTCTGAATCACCAAGGAAATGTTGAAAAAGAAAAACAAAGCTGGGGGCATCACCTTGCCCTATTTCAAGCTATATTACAAAGCTGTGATCACCAAGACAGCATGGTAGTGACACAAAAACAGACATATAGACCAATGGAATAGAATAGAGAGCCCAGATATGGACCCTCAACTGTATGGTCAAATAATCTTCAACAAAGCAGGAAAAAAAAATGCAATGCACAAAAGACAGTCTCTCCAATAAATGGTGCTGGGAAAATTCGACAGCTATATACAGAAGAATGAAATTCGACCATCCTCTAACACCATACACAAAGATAAACTCAAAATGGATGAAAGAGCTCAATGTGAGACAGGAATCCATCAAAATTCTAGAGGAGAACAGAGGCAGTAACCTCTTCAACATCGCCCACAGCAACTTCTTTCAAGATATATCTCCAAAGGCAAGTGAAACAAAAGCAAAAATGAACTTTTGGGACTTCATGAAGATAAAAAACTTCTGCACAGCAAAGGAAATAGTCAACAAAACAGAGGCAACCTGCAGAATGGGAGAAGATATTTGCAAATAACAGACAAAGGGCTGGTATCCAAGATCTATAAAGAACTTCTCAAACTCAACACCCAAAAAACAAATAATCAAGTCAAAAAAATGGGCAGAAGACATGAACAGATACTTCTCCAAAGAAGATATACAAATGTCTAACAGACACATGAAAAAATGTTCATCATCATTAGCCATTCGGGAAATTCAAATCAAAACCACATTGAGATACCATCTTACACCAGTTAGAATAGCAAATATTGACAAAGCAAAAACAACAATCGTTGAAGAGGTTGTGGGGAAAGATGAACCCTCTTACACTATTGGTGGGAATGCAAGTTTGTACAGCCACTTTGGAAAACAGTGTGAACGTTCCTCAAAAAATTAAAAATAGAGCTACCCTATGACCCAGCAATTGCATTACTGGGTGTTTACCCCAAAGACACAGATGTAGTGAAAAGAAGGGCCATATGCACCCCAATGTTCATAGCAGCAATGTCCGCAATAGCCAAACTGTGGAAGGAGCCGAGATGCCCTTCAACAGATGAATGGATAAAGAAGATGTGGTGCATATAGACAATGGAATATTACTCAGCCATCAGAAAGCATGAATACCGAACTTTTACATCAGCGTGGATGGGACTGGAGGAGATTATGCTTAGGGGAAATAAGTCAAGCAGAGAAAGTCAATTAACATATGGTTTCACTTATTTGTGGAACATAAGAAATAGCATGGAGGATATTAGGAGAAGGAAGGGAAAAATGAAGGGGGGGAATCAGAGGGGGAGACAAACCATGAGGGACTATGGACTCTGAGAAACAAACTGAGGGTTCTAGAGGGGAGGGGAGTGGGGGGATGGGTTAGCCTGGTGACGGGTATTAAGGAGGGCATGTACTGCATGGAGCACTGGGTGTTATAGAAAACAATGAATCATGGAACACTACATGAAAAACTAATGATGTATTGTATTTTGACTAACATAACATAATAAAATTAAATTAAATAATTTAAAAAAATGAAGATTTCGGGGACACCTGGGTGGCGCAATCCATTAGGCATCTGACTCTTGGTTTCGGGTCAGGTCCTGATCTCAGGGTCATGGAATCCAGCCACACATGAGGCTCCATGCTCAGCACAGAGTCTGCTTGAGATTCTCTATCTCCCTCTCTCTGTCCCTCTTCCCCTGCTCTCTCTGTCTCTCTAAAATAAATAAATCTTTTTTTTTTTTAAATGTAGATTTCTTAAACCACTTGTGTGTTCCCATGTCAGCCTGCAACAGAGCAGGGTCTAGCGTCAAAGGTGGTATTCCTAGATGCATGGGAGGCCTGTTACTAAGTCATAAAGGGAAAAAAAAATTAAACAGAAACAGTTGATCTCATTGTTCATAAAGCCATTGACACTACTTTTTGGACATGGATGTTTGATAGTTCTGAATGTTTTCTCTTGTTAATTCTCTTCTTAATTCAGAATTCCATTTGTTCTGCTGTTTCAGAAGATTGCTATAATGTAAACAGGGAAGTTTCTGAGTAAATGTCAAGGCTTTTTAAGATTTTAAATGAAACTTCCAGTAAAATGGGCACACAGTCCTTGGAAAAATGGGTTGAAGTTCTTCAGGACAAGAACACAAAATCAAGCAATTTTGTTTTGGTTGTTACTATCAGAGCCAGGGCTTTCTTGCAAGGAACAGTTTTAATCCATTTGGAGAGCCAGAATATAATGGACAGAATATATTAAAAATCTAGTCCATGAGTATAGTTCTGTAAAATCCTCATGGAAATATTCAAAGCAACCCTGATCTGTGTTCAGTTTTCTATGTCCAGACTTTACAGTTTTACAATGCTTTATGTTGGTGACAGGATGCTAAGAATGATGATAGAGTATATTGGCTATTTGTCTTTTTGTATGATAAGTGATTCTACTCAAAAATTTTTCAGGGTTCCATGTGAGACCACCAGCACCACATAAAGTGCCAACCTTAAAACACCAGAGGTTATCATCAAGTAATATTCAATAGTATTATTTTCTGATGATAGAGTCATTGGTTAACATCCCATTACAGCCTCTGCAAACTTCTTCACAGATTTAACTCTTGGGTAACATGGGGATAAGGCTGGGTCTTAGTTATATACCTAATTAATAAACTAGGACATTGCTTTAGCCTCCACATTACTTCTTTGTAATGGTCACTTTCTTGCAGAGCAATAGAGCACTTAAAAATCCTTTAATCTGATGATTTTTCTGAAAAGGTTTCTGCTGAGGTAAAAAATACTTTTTTCAACACATTTAAAAATTATGAGTTAACTTAAAGACATACTTGCTATCAGTGTATATAAATCTGTGTGTAGTTAATTGGCACTCGTTGGTGAGGGCAATGTGTTCTGTCTTCTCACCTGATTTCACCTATGGTTCACTTTGATGGGTGATTTGAGTCCTTTTATAATTTATCTAGCCTAATAGTTTACTATTTCATTTGTATAAAAACAAGAATATATCTGAATTTTCTTAGAATTTGAGTGATGATTCCTTTGGAATTTGGATAATTCCCAGACAAAATCAAATGCAAGTTTCTTCTGCCAATAATGGAAGGAATGGAGCATAGTTTAGATTCTTATGAAGATGGGGAGAAATATATGAAAGATAAAGCAATATTACTTCATAAATGCTGATCCTAACTGCTGAGATATTGTATTTTTGTTGGGCATTAATTAGTATATAACCTGAAGGAGTATCAAATCTAAGAAAGACTCTAAAATCATGTCAGTAGAGACTTTCATTAGTTCAACTTCAGCTTTTATCACCCTGAGACAAGATATATATATAGGCTTTTGCTACTGATTAAGAAAATATCGTAACAGTCTACCTACCTCTATTCATTTCCATGAAATTGAATAATAACACCAAGGACTGTCCATAACATTCATGTAAAATAGGAAGAAGGGTAGTTATGGTAGTTAACTATTATGATAGTTAAGGACAAGGATTAGAAATGGTCAAAGAGTTCATTTTTTAAAAAATTGCCTTATCTATTGGTTGCAAAGGAAGAGTTTTGGAGGCTGATGACTTGGTCACATCATATGGCATGACCATTTCAGGATAGTAGGAAACTCATTTCTACATTACTAGGAGAGTCTCAGGAATTTTTTAAATTGACAGTTAGTCTGGCAGAAATGAAAAATTATCATCTTGGGGCAGACAGAAATTCAGATTTTTACCAAAAAAAAAAAAAAAGAAAAAGAAAAAGAAAAAGAAAGGAAGGAAGGAAGGAAAGAATGGAGGGAGGGAGAGAGGGAAATAAATTCTTACATATAAACAGTCATTGAAAGCATCCCTAATGGAATGGCCTTCTTTGATAGGAGGCGGTACAAACTCAGCAGGCGGAAAATCAATGAAAAAAAAAAATACAAATACAGTTTAGATACAACCTGGGACTTACCTCACTGTCGTGAACATAGAGAGCAGAGCCCTGAATAGGAGGTTCTTGGGATATTAAGGAAGTATGCCCTTCCTAAATCAAAGGTCTTGACCATTGGAAATGAGTTACTCTTTGGGGGAGGCTTTGAGAGACTCCAAGGATGCCAAACTCCCACAAACACTACCAGAAAAAATGATTGCTTTAGCAAAACTAAGAAAATTAAATATACTGCAACAAGTAAAAACACCACCATAAAAGAGTCTTGTAGTGTCTTGAGATTATTTTACAAAATATCTAAATATTAAAAGTCTCTTAAAATGTGCTTTTTAATGTCCTTTCACAAATACTATTGTTAATTATTGCTAAAATGATAATATATAAAATAATACCTTATGTATAATAAACAACATATAACCATATGGCTAATATTAGCTGAGTGCTTAATAGGTGCTGGGCAATATGTAAAATGGATTTGTGTGTGTGTGTGTGTATGTGTGTGTGTATGTTTTTCTTTTGGTTCTTATAAAACCTCAACATGTAAAAGATAGTACAGATAAGAAAATTGAGATAGATCAAATTATAATAAATGTTAGAACCAAGGTTGGAATCAAATCATATGCCTAATATATACCAGGCAATGTTCTAAGCACCAGGGTTTCATTAGCTAATAGAGAAACAAAAATATTTAGCTTTCTGGAGCTTATATTTTACTAAATAGAGAAAGACAATACAAAACATAAGTGAGGGAAAGAGAAAGTGATAGCCACAATGCCATTCTCTTTGCTTTCATTCAGTTATTCCTTTTCTATTTTTTTTACCTGTGTGCTTAAAATGTTAGTTTTCAGCCTCTTTCCCAAGTACTGTTCTTTAAAATAGTACATTATGAATATGCTTCATGTTTCTGTATGTGGCATTTTTAGTTTCATTGCATTCTCAATAGGATTTAAAATCTAATTTTTTAGATAATTATATTTCTAAATATATGGGTGTTTATGCTGGTTTTTGCTTACTTCTTTTACTTAACATTGTGCATAGGGAAGGCTGCCTGTGTGTCACGGTTTTTTGAAATTTGTTGGTATTTGTGTCAGGATCTAATATGTATTGCGACTTTTTCAAATGTTGAGAGTATTCTTGAGAATAATGTGTATTCTGGAATTGTTCAGTGTAGGATTCTATATGTTGTGCTTGTTAATTGTGCATTTAAAAATATTATAGCTTATCTATCCATAATTGGGATATTTGTCTTGACAGCTCTCATAAGATAAAGATTTGTTGGTTTCTCTTTGAACTTCCATCAATATTTTCTAGTTTATATATCAAGTCTCCCTTATTACATGCAGACAAGTATAAAATTGTTATTGCTTCCCGAGTAATTGCACTCTTGATCATTATAGAGTGAATTATATATGAAGATTTTGTATTAAAATCTGTTTTGTATCAAATTAACATAGCTTTATTTTGCTTAACATGTGTGGTGCTTTCTTCCCCATTCATTGAATTTCAAGCACTCAGTGTTTGAACTTTTTGGTACCTATCTTATACAAAGTTTAATTCTGCATTTTCATCCAGACTGATCATTATTGTTTTTATTTCTAATCCAGCATGTTTAATTTGTTGCATATGGCACTGTTACTGATAATATGCACTTCTTTCTATATATTGTGTATTTCTGAATGATCTCTCTTTTTTTAATCCTTCTTTTGTTCACTTTCATTACCATATTATGAAATGATTAAGGTTACCCTTACCCATGCCATTTCATTTCTTGCTAGCAATTTGGATCTATTTAACTTTTAAAAAACTCTTTTAGTATTTACTTTGATATTTTACTTTGCATATTCTTAAATTCTAGAATAAGTTGATAGTTTAATCTTCTTTTCAAATAATAAATTTTAAAACATCATAACACATGTCCCCCTCCAAAATTACATAATTTTAGTTGTTTTGTCTTTTTACTATCAGGTATATAAGTAATGCATTCTTTAACCTTATAGTTTATTGACTGTTCTGCATTAATATCAGATAAAAGATATTGTTAGAAATTTCTAAATATTTGGCCTAAGCTTTAATTAGAAAATATTTTAAGTTAAATTTTATTTTATGTATGAAAGACATAATTCCTTTTGAATTATGCACCTTTTATAGGCTATATACATGTTTCTCAAATCTTATTTCCCATTTTAACCATTTGGGAGTATTTCAGATCATACCATTCTCAGTCTCTACCTTCAGATAATGGTGTTTTATTAGTCTAAGTTGAAACCTGATCATCTGTATTTTATAGACAACCTCCCACCAGGATACACCTTTCTACCAGGGGATTATCATAGTAGTCAAGTTTAAAACAACTGGTTAAGCACTGGGCTCTTTTTAATCAGAACAATATCTTGCTACTTTTGATATTCCTAGTACTTTATACATCAGATACAGTAGCTGCATGTTACACAAATAAGTGAAAAGCTACATATCACAATGATATTCAGAGTTTATAGAATATCAAAATTCAACATGTAGACACAGTCCTTCAAATGAAGTTAAAAATTAAAAATGAGGGTACCTGGGTGGCTCAGTTGGTTAAGCGACTGCCTTCGGCTCAGGTCATGATCCCGGAGTCCTGGGATCGAGTCCCACATCGGGCTCCCGGCTCAATGGGGAGCCTGCTTCTCTCTCTGACCCTCTCCCCTCTCATGCTGTTTCTCTCTCTCTCTCTCAAATAAATAAATAAATAAAATCTTAAAAAAAAATTTAAAATGAAAGTAAGCAAAACCATATCCATTTACTTTTCTCTTGAAGAAATTTTATGTTTAGGTTATTTCAACAGTTTCATTTGCTTTTTGAGAATAGAATCATGTCCATCAATTATAATCTTCCTTCTATTTTACCCATCATTTGAAACCATAAGCCATTAGTTTTTCACAATGTACCTGTTTATCTTCATTATACAAAATCAGACACGTATCTGCTTATTCTAACCCAACACGTTTAAAGTTAGTGGTATTTTTTAATGGAAGCAGCAGTTTTGACTTGCAGCTTATTCCACATGACAGCTGTGAACTAAGATTTTTTAGAATGTCTAGATCTCTTGTGAGGTAGGTAGACTTAATTAATGCCAAATGATGCTCACACCAGGCAAGAGACTTCTTGCAGTGCAGGAGGAAGCAGTCATTTAATTTGTTATCACTAAAGGAAATATGCTACTGGGACTGAATGATGTCAAAGGCAGAAAGGCCTTTCTGGCAGACTGTCAATTTAGGCTCATTTGCATTCAATCGATAATAAAGTATATTTAAATAAATATCTAAATACAAGCTATATTTTGTGTTGAATTGATTGCTCTTAATTTCATTTCTAGCATTTTTTGAAAGTCAAATTCAATGTGGAGAGCTTCAGGGTAAATATCACTCAGGCACAACACACCGTTACTTTAGATTATTCTGAATCTTCCTTGATTACAAGCTTAAGTATTAAATTTTCTATTTAATCACTAATTCATGTTCCCAGTTGAACATACATATGCATGTGAAGTTAACAGAATATGTACATCTTTTTATATGTGTGTGTATAATTCTTAAAAATATAGGTTTTTAATTTTTCTAGACACATTTTTTCTATTATATCTGTCTAATTATGAATGAGGCTTATAGAAGTCTCCCAATAAAATTGAAATTTTTATGAAGGTCTCCTTGCAGTTTTAAACTGTTTTTTTTTTAATCTTTTACTGCTTTGTTATTTGGAGCATACAATTTTATAACTATTGTGTTTTCTTTATAAATTATGTGCCTTCTCATGACCTAATGCTTTTTTAATCTCCTCAGTGATTTATCCTTTGAAGTCTTCATTTCCTGTTATTGTTATGATTATTTTAGTGTTCATGACGCTTGTACTGTCCCTTTCAATGACACCCACAGAAAGAAGGTAAGAAGACACTATTGTGTAGGGGAGACACCTACCCACAGTAGAGGTCCAGCAGTACCAGTTCACCCTGTCAGGAATGTTGAAGCTGAAATGACCCATCAGAGTTATTTTGTATTCACAAATGGCTGTGTGTTTATACTTCTATCTTGAGCAATCATGGCATGTAAGCAATGTGTCCCTGAGATACCGCAGAAGATGTCAACTGAACACTGCAGACAGCACTTCTGCTTTGAAGGAGAACCAAGGTGGCATATCACCTTTTCCACCACAAATATTTTTATAAAGAAATAGCCGTACCAATTCCTTTGTTCTTCACCTCTTACTGAAGAACCAGCTTACCATATGTTATCCTTTCTGTGTAGTCTCAAGAACATCCCTTAATATTTCTTGTAGTGCCAGTCTGCTGGTGAAACATTTCTTACATTCCTTCCCCCAGATGTATCTTTATTTTTCTCAATTTTTGAAGTATATTTCTGTTGGATGTAGAATTTTTGGTGGAGAGTTTTTCTTTGTTTTAGTATTTGTATGGGGATCCTTGCAGCATTCTAAAGCTGTTTCATAATTTTATAGCTTCTTCAAAGTCTGCTGAGGAGCCAGTGGTTAACCATGTTGCTGTTCCCCTCTATATAATGTATCTTTTTCCTCTCACTGCTTTGAAGATTTTATCTTCATCTCTGAATTTCATCAATTGATCTATGATGTGCACAGGTGTGGTCTTATTCCTGTGTATCTTGCTTTGACTTCACTGAGCTTATCGAAACACTAAGATTATTTCTTTCAACAAACTCCAGAAAATTTTGTCATTAATTCCTCAAATGCTTTTACTGTCCTATTCTCTCACTCCTCTCCTGAGAGCCTATTATATGAATATTAGAATTTTTGATACTGCTCCACAGTCCCCTAGACCATTTATTTTCACAATTGTTTTTCTCTATATTTTTCAAAGGATAATTTCAATTAATTTATCTCCAGGTTAATTGATACTTTCCTCTGCTTTTTCTATTCTGCTTTTTAGCACATCTAATGAGTTTTTTTTTAAGATTTTATTTATTTATTCATGAGAGATAGAGAGAGAGAGGCAGAGGCAGAGGGAGAAGCAGGCTCCCCGCAGAACAAGGAGCCCGATGCGGGACTCGATCCCAGGACCCTGGGATCATGACCTGAGCTGAAGGCAGACGCTTAACCGACTGAGCCACCCAGGGGTCCCTCTAATGAGTTTTTAATTTCAGATATTGTATCACTCAACTTAAATATTTTCCACTTTGTTTTTTTGTTCATATTTTATATGTCCTGTGAAGATTTTCTGACTTTTTTTCATTATGAGCATGTTTTATTATACGTTTTTAGCATGCTTATAATTGTTGCTTTAAGATTACTGTCTGAGAGCCCCCACGTCTGTCATCTCCAATATTTGCTTTTGAAAATTAATCACATTTTTTTATTTCATATATATATAGATTTACTTTGGACTGTATTCTGGATATTGTTAGTATTACAGAGACTCTGTACTCTGTGATATGCCTTAGAAGCATGTTAGTTTATTGCTGTTGTTATAATGAAGAATTTTGTTGTGTTCAAACTGCAATTAGCTGCCTGGGATCTGGTTTTTGGAAGTATTTTAAAAGTTAGGAATCCACGGGTGGTAAGAAGCTAGGAGGATTTTTACTTTTCTGGACTTGGCATGAGAGGCAGGTTTACTGTGGAAGCTCTGTTGAGGAGAAAGTTCTTTGCTCCCTGGACACCCTATCTTTCAGAGGTGGGGTAAGACTCTTCCTACATATATAGCTTTTTTCTGTTGTTGGAAATCAGAGTGCTCCCCAACTCACTAATTCCCACAATGATCCCTGTAGTTATAGACCTCTGAAAGCCATACCTTGTCTCTTTTTTCAAACCTAGACTCTGAGGGAACTTCTCCTGATATTTTATCAGGTAATGAGGGAGAAAGCTCTGTCTTATCTGCCATTTAAACTGCCAGCATCATAAGAGTGCTCCACTTCATTACACAATGTTGCTGTGTAAATCCAAGAAATCTTTTGGCTCTGAAGAGGCAAATAACTTGAACCTGGTCATGGTTAAAACTGAACCATATTCAGAACACCATGATTTAAGAATCCACAGATTTTGCCTTTATTTTTTACACTGAGACTGAAACACATACATATTTTGCTCAATGGGTGTCCATGGTTCTATGATTCTATATGTGTTCATTTTTCTGACACATTTTGACTAACTGTCCTGCTTCTGTAGCTGGCTAGTTTTTTCTTATATGGACCAGTATGTACCCTGGAATAAGATTACATCACAGCACATTGTACTTCAATGTATGTGATATTAGTTTCCTTAGTAAATAAATAAAACATTTCTATTTACTCACTAAATAGAGTGCTCGCTTCGGCAGCACATATACTAAAATTGGAACGATACTCACTAAATAGAAAAGATTCTGCCTTTCTAGTTTATTATATGCATGCAAAGAAAAACTATAAAGATTTTTATTAGTTTAGATACATATGTGCAAGAATTTTTAAGTCTAAAAATTAGTAATGGTCTTCCAAAAATTTTTTCATTGATAATCATTATTCAAGGAGGTGTGCCTATGGTTTTGCATGTCTTCCAATACATTACTACTCAAAATGTGGTCTGCCGATCAGAGACAATCTGAAAACGATTAGCTGCTATTCTACCACAAGGTAAGTACAGACATTGTGAGTGTTTTTAAAAATAAATTTTAATAGAAATTTGTTGAAACTATTCTTATCTGTAGAGTGTGAAAATACAAAATTACCTTGAATTATGTGTTTTTCTGATTTGTTTTCTAATATTCCTTTGTATTATACTTTATGATCTTATTTGTCTGCCATAGATTGGAAAATTAAAAAAAAAATCTTTGTCATTATTCAAAGTGTCTTTAACATTACCTAGCAACTGAGGATATCACTGTAAGTGTATTGATAAGATCAGGTCTATACCTGTTGGAAGATAACTAAAGAATTTTAGCCAAGGAAAAGATTTGAGACGGCAGAGTTTAAGAGGATCATTGTAGTGCAAAGTGAAGGATGCCTGAAGACAAAAACAAAAAACAAAAAAACAAAACTAATGCAAAGATTAGTATTTAAGGTTGGAGATGAGAGCCTGGTTCAAGATGATAGTGGAGTAGAAAGGGTGGAAATAAGACTTGAGAGATATTATTAATAAAAAAAAATATATCAATAGGCCTGGACCCATTGTGTCAAGGTGTATTGCCATATTGTTAAATAAAACAAATAATATAAAGGATTTTCCTCTAGAATATAATGAACTTTGTGACTCTTTAGGAGTCACAGGCCTTCAATAAAATAAAATGAATAAATCTTACATGTATATGTAAGACCCATAATCTCAATCATATACTTAGTATTCTTAAAATGTTCAACTTTGCTCTTACAAAGTTTTCACAGGAAAAAAATGAGTCCATATTTTATGAGATACTTATAACCTGCGTATCATTTTTAAAGCGAGAAAAATAATAATTATATTATTTTTATTGTAGTAGAAAAGGAATAGTTATAGAAAGAAAAATATTGTTTTATGTCTGAGGGAAAAAATGGATGGAAGTGACTGTACAGAAATGTCAATTTTAGTTTTTATTTTCTTCTATTGATAACGACTTACCAATAATTACAAAAGCTAGCAAAAATTTTAGGAACATAATTTTTGTCTAACCAAACCAATTTTTAAAATAAACACAACCAATGCATTTACCAACAAAGTGATGGTCTTTCCTATAGTCTGTTAGTACATGTTTAGCATACATAAATTCCAAAGATAATTAAGTTCATAACAAAAAGATATCTCAAAATCTAAATTAATGCAACTATTCCAGTACAGTATCAGAATATGAGATGATTACTATTATATAAGTAGTCTTTATCAATCAACTTATTTGACAATATTTTCAAGTTTATAAGCTAAGGGTCATCTAAGTAAAATTCTTCAGTGGTTACCTTGCAGGTCAGAATCAATTGTATTATTTTTTCTACATCTTTTAATACAGACTGACAAATTAGTGACTTGACTGGGATAAGTAGAAATATGTGTGATTCCAGCTATTTTCAAAACGGACTTTATTATTAGATGATTTCATTCATAGATGACATAGATATTTTGAGATATAAAGAAATGTTCATTAAAAAATAGAGACAAAGGGGGCAGTCTCTTAAGTGTCTGCCTTTGGCTCAGGTAATGATCACAGGGTCCTGGAATCAAGCTCCACAAGGGGCTCCCTGCTCAGCCAGGAGTTTGCTTCTCCCTCTGCATCTCTCTCTCTCTCAAATAAGTTTTTAGAAAAAAAAAATAGAAATGAAAGGGACGCCACCTGGGTTGCTCAGTTGGTCAAGCCTCTGACTCTTGATTTCAGCTCAGGCCATGATCTCAGGTTCCTGAGATAGAGCCCTGTGATGGGCTTTGCACTCGGTGGGGATTCTGCTTGGAGATTCTCTCCCTCTGTCCCTTCCCCAACTCATGCACTCTCTCTCTCATGTGCACACTAAATTAAATTAATTAATTAAAAATAGATATAATAAATCTATAAAATAGATATGATGAAAATGGTAGCAATAGTTTGAATTATAGATATAACTCTTCAGGTTCATTGTTTATATAGGATGTTTTATTCCTGGCTTTTATATAGTCTTACATATTAAGATAGTTTATATAGAATTATGCCAGGTTTAATGAAATGGAGATTCTATTACTGTGAATGGTGTGTGCGTGTGTGTGTGTGTGGTATATTTAATGCCATTTTTTATTCATACTGTCATGTCAGCTCATTTCATTATACCATAAACCTAGTTTAGATGACAAATGCCTTTATTTTTTATTTTATTTTGCTTTTTTTTATTTTTTATTTTTTTTTTAATTTGAGTATAGTTGACACACAACGTTATTTTAATTCCAGGTATACAACTGAAGGGAAGGAAAAATTCTGCTCTAGCCTCAAGATCTTCCAGGTGGATTAAGAATTAAATGTACATGAGACAGATTAACAGGAGAAAAAAAAAAAAAGTTTTATGATGTGTGCACAGAGACCCAGCTATGAAATTGAGACTTAAAGAAATGACCAAGGAATGCAGTTTTTATGCTTTTTAGAAAAAGAAACAATAATTCTGTGAATAACTGACAGGGCATGGGAAACTTAACTTCGGAAGCTTCACTTCATAAGGAATTCTAAACAGAACCTGGGCTGGGGTAGTAAATTAGTAAAAAGTAATGAGGGGTTTTTTTGTACAACCTCCTCAGCTCTAAATTTCCCATACCTGGTGCTAAGGATGTCTCTATACCAACTGGTATAGGAAGGGTACATTTCACACGGGAGATTTATTTATTGTTTTCAGGTGGATAGAGCAAAGTTTGAGTGTCCTTCCCACATAGGCTATCGCTTCAGTAACTTTTATTTAAAATAATCAATGTGCCAGATTGGTACATTTTGGGGCAGCCTGCTTTTGGCCCCTACACAACATAGTGATTCAACAACTCTGCAGGTTATGCTAGGATAACATATACCTTTAATGTACACTGTAGTTAGATTCACTTCCCATAGTTTTGACCCCCAACTTTAAAAATAAATAAATTAAATAAAGGAACACAGTTTCAGTAATTCATTTGAACCCATTTCCTCATAATTTACCTATATAAAGTTCAAATATATTTGGGTGCCTAGGTAACCATTCAAGTTTGCAGCCACTTCCTGTCTCTTACTGTCCAACATCTTCAGTTAGCATCATTTTCATACTTTTGAAATCTTCTAATAGTAATGAATCCCCAAAGGGATCTGGTCAATCTCCTTTCTCCCAGGAAGCTCCCTATTTTTTCCTCTAAGTTACACACCAGTAACTGTTTGGATAAGAGTTTTGATAAAAGACTGTCTTTGAAAGGGCACAAAAACATTCTGTAACATCTTCCCCTTCTTACAAAACAGTGTATATTACTTGTCTTACATTTACGTAACTTACAGGGGCTCATAATTGGTCCTACTCCAAAGAAGCTGGCTGAATGTCTATACTTCTTTTTTTTTTTAAGATTTTATTTATTTATTTGACAGAGAGAGAGAGACAGCGAGAGAGGGAACACAAGCAGGGGGAGTGGGAGAGGGAGAAGCAGGCTTCCCGCCCAGCGGGGAGCCCGATGTGTGGCTGGATCCCAGGACCCTGGGATCATGACCTGAGCTGAAGGCAGACGCTTAATGACTGAGCCACCCAGGCGCCCCGGATGTCTATACTTCTATATGTAAGACGTAGGTGAAAGTTGGTGGCAATCCAAAAGCAGAGAATTTTTCAATAACTAGATGAAACTTAAAACTTTAATTTTTCCCTCATCAGAACACTTAGCTACATATAATTCCCAACAGTTAAATTCTGGAGATTAGGCTAAAGATTCAAATATCAATTGGATCATTTTCAGATTATTTTTTTTTTAGGTCTGATTTGCCTTTTAATTCTGATGACAGAAAAGGACCCTCATCAATCTAGATAATTAAGTGTGGGAGGGGCGACGGGGTGGGACATGAGGAAGAGAAACCTATGTGGCTAAGTTTACACTGTTTGATGTGTAAGGATAGTTGATTTTTAGTCCATATACTGGGGGAATTTGCTTGCACTAGGCTGGTTTCTGACACAGTATCTCTTACATTATTGAGCTACAGTCAATAAGTGTGTGTTTTCTTTTATCTGTATTGTACCTAAGCCATTTGTATATTCTAGTCTACTGGGGAAAGGAAATTAACACCAATAAGATATAGTCTATAAATAAATCCATGCAAAAAAAATTAAGGCATCATTAAGTATGATTTCTCTTTATATAGTGACCAGACCACATATAAGGAACAAAGCAACAAACCTAAAATTGCCAAAGGCAAAAAGAAAAGTAAACTATTCGAATTTTTACATTCTAATTGCCAACACAAAAAGCTAGACGAATAAACATTCTCTTGGGCATAAGCCACAATGTCGTTTTCAGCAAAATGTGAAATTTTCCTATTTATGCTACAATAGAATAAAACAAATTGCTGTCTTCACAAAATTACACTTGGGACAAGCATTGAATCATTTTTTTTTATATTCTTTTTTTTTAACTAGTAACTATTCCAGAACTTTTGATATCAATTCATTTCTATGATCTTTGTCTATAATATGATATGTATGATTTATTTTACTTATCTTAGTTTGACACCTCTTATTATTATGGCAAGTTACCCTTTTTGTTTCTCTGATTTGCCACAAATAAATAATTGTACATTTTCTTTAATCTTAGTTGCCATAAACATATCATCATTCCCTTAGCCTTAGGTGTTAAGTCTTTCTAAAATCTCTTAGGGCCCGATTTTGGCCTACTACTTAGGATACACTCTTCAATGTTGACTTCTTTGCAGTAGAGGCTGATATAATTCTTCCAATAAGAGATGAAACTTTCTGGACTTCTTCCTTAGTACTTAGACATTAGCAACCTTTACAAGATCATGTGGTGCAGATGGCCATCCTATTTCATCTGGCACTTTCCCAAATTCAGTCCAAATTTAATACCAAATTATTCAAAGTCAACTTATTGCAAGGAGTTAATCAGCCTTATTTTTAATAACAACTGGTGTGTAACTATAGATAAATTTAGAAATGTGATTATTGAGTGAAAGATGAATATATTTTTTGTTGTATCTGAGGTAATACATTAATATTTTCTAAATTATTATATGTGGGAGCTATAATAATATCAAGTTTTTTTTCTTTTTAGAAAGTAACATTCATTATCACAAACTAAAACCATAGGGCTTTACATCAAAAGCAAATATCTAAAATATTTAATTAAAAAATATAAAATAACACTATGTAAAGCCTATGGTAAACAATGACTGGTTTGTGAAACATAATATTGGAAAAATACTAGAATGATGAAATTTGGGATAAAATAAAACATGTGTTGTTTCATTCAGATTTTGACAAACTTATTCAAACTATCATTTATTATCATTAAGTTATGCCCGCAAATAGGCTCATCTTTTAACTATATATATACATATATATTTATATATATTTTATAATTATATATTTAATAAATTATTAATAAAACAATAAATATTTACATAGAATTAAATTCTTAAACTGTTAACAAAATCTGAAAATATAATAGATATTGATTAAACACCTACTATGTTCAAAAAATTGTGCTAGAGCTGGAAATACAATAATGACCAAAAAGTTTTCATTTTCAAGGAAATCACAGTGTAATGGATAACACAGATGGATAAATGACTAATGGCAAAATAATCCAATATACGGAGTGCTACAATAGCAATTTTAACAATATGTTGTAGATATAGAGAAAAGTAGCATTTATTTCTGGCTAAGAGAATGAGGGAAGGCCTGACAAAAGGGAAGATAAGAGCTAGTTTTCATTGAATCCAAATATCCTAACTGCCAAGAATATTAAATTGGAAAGAAAAGGTACAAAGAAAGTTACGAACAAATTATACTGCCCTGCACATAGGTTAGCAGAGGGCAGTAGAAATAATGTTGGTAAATGTCATAGTATCAAGATTTTGACTAAGCTATCCCATGGTATTGCTGCCTCAGCATCCATTTTGTTTGGTCAAGTGGGCTGCTGGGAACCTAAAACTGTCATTAGTATCTCATGCAAGTGCATGTTCTATATAACAATCCTCAGAATCACAAGGAAATATAAGTTCTTGCAATGGCCCTTGTGATAAACAGTCTCTCTCACCCCCCCAGGGCTTTCTCCTTGTGTGTCCCTTAGATAAGACCTTACCAAAGCAGAGCTTACCAAAACCCCACCTTTTTGGGGTTTGAATTGACCAATCTAGGCTTAGCCTAGGAATCCCAAAAAATTTGACCAACAGACCCTAATAAAGTCATGTACCCCAGATCCTGTGGCCGGCACCCTGCCTTGACCTCCCCTTGTGGATCCTTGAAGCATGCCTTGTGTTTCCTCCAAGACTTGTGAGTAATAAACGTCTCTACTTCGATTCTTTTGTGGTCTTTTATTCAACCTTGGCTTACCATCCAATTCCCTGGGCTCTACTTAACAAGTGTTAATTTAACAGAGTCACAACACACAGAAAAGGAAGGTTGGAACATTTTGTAAAAGATCTTTTATCTCATTGTAGAGGGTTTATGTTTTATCTTTGAAAACAGCAATTGAATTAAGGTCCTCAAACAGTAGCATGACATGGTGAAATTCCATTTTCAACAAGAAAACTTGTTGTTCTGTGGAAGAGGGAAAGAAGACAGTAGAAATACTTAAAAGGACAAAGTAAGATAGTAATATAATAGAGAATGTTGGTAAAGTAGAGAAGTAATGCAAAATTGGAAACAAAGGTGAAGAGAAATATTCAAGAGCTTCCCTCCCCACCTTTAGTAAAAGATAGAATACTTGGTGCTTGTTGCATGTGAAAAGAGAGAAAAAGAAAGCATCTGTGTTATCCAGGTTGGGGGTGATCTGTGATGGAATTTATACTGGAAACATCTCTGACTTTATTTACTGCACTGGATAACTGATATTTTTTTTTCTCTGATATTGTTCTAGTTAAAATAATGGTAAGTCAAGTCCTGATTTTCCGTAAATGTTGTCTTGTTGTCATTGTCCGAGAACTAGCCTTAAGTTCTATACTATCTGATGAAGAATGATTGCCAAAATATTTAAGGTACTTCTACAAATCAATAGCAAAAAGGAAAAGAAAAAGTAAATAAAACATGGACAAATTACCTGAATAAACATTTCTCCATAGAAGACATATAAATGGTCAACACTCATATGAAAAGATGATCAACATTGCTAATCATCAGGGATATGTAAATCAAAACCACAATGAGATATTACCTCACACCTGTTAAGATGGCCATTATAAAAAACAAAACTAAACAAAAAGCAAGTGTTGGTGAGGATATGGAGAAATTGAAAAACTTACATACTATTGGTGGGAATGTAAATGGTACAGCCATTATGGAAAATAGTATGGAAATTCCTTCAAAAAATTAAAAGTAATATTACCATATGATACAGCAATCCCACTTCTGAGTATTTTTTATGAAATAACAGAAATCAGGATCTCCAAGAGATATCTTCAGTCCCATGTTCATTGCAGCATTGTTCATAATAACTAAAATGAGAAACAATCTAAATACTTATTGATGGATGAATGGATAAAAAATAATGTGGCATTTACATACAATGGCATTGTATGCAGCCTTAAAAAAAAAGGGAAATTCTGCAACATGCAAAAACATGCATAAACCTGGAGGATATTATGCTAGGTGAAATAAGCCACTCATGGGAGAATATATACTGTTTGATTCCACTTATACAAGATATCTAAAAAAGCCAAACTCACAGAAGCATAAAATAGATTGGTGGTTACCAGAGGTTAGGGATGGGGAAATGGGAAGTTGCTAATTAACAGGTTTAAAATTTCAGTTACACAAGATGATTAACTTCTAGAGATCTGTACAATATTGTGCCTACAGTTAACAATATTGTACACTTAAAATGTTATTGAAAGGGTTAATCTCATGTTACATGTTCTTACTACAATAAAATGACACTTTCCATTTTATCCTATATTTATCTTATAGTAATGTAGAGTTAGGTTTTTGTTCTTGGTATGAATAAATTAAATTTCATGAAACTGTGATGCATCGACTTTAACATGTAAAATATTAGAGAAGTACGCATTCTTAAACATAATACTGTCTTAAAAGATAGTAGGTAATTCAAATTTCTTTCCATCAATACATATGTTCTGTTGTCAAAGAGAAAACACTTAGAGACACCTGGGTGGCTCAGTCAGTTAAGCATCTGCCTTTGGCTCAGGTCATGATCCCAGGGTCCTGGGATTGAGTCTCATGTTGGCCTCCCTGTTCAGCAAGAGTCTATTTCTCCCTCTCCCTCTGCCCCTCCACCCCACTCATGCTCTCTTTCTCTCACTCTCTCTCAAATAAATAAATAAAATCTCAAAGAGAAAACACTTAGAACTTTTATCATCTTAAGTGGCTTTCCCCTACAACTTTCAATCAACATAATACCCTGATTTCAAGTGATAATTTAAAGATGAGTTTTCAGTCTTGACAGAATCTATTAAAATTTTCTGGGATATTAAGAAAAATAGCAACTCTATCTAATTGTACCAAAGATTGTGACCACAGTCTTCACAATTTCTTTATGGTCAAAGAAGACCCTAACTTTTAACTTGCCTTGCCTTTGTTCTGACTTAGATTCTATCAATACTTATATGAATATAAAATCTTTCTCTCTTTTTCTCTCTCACTGGCTATATTGTCCCTATTATCTAAAATTAACCCTGTTAACCTAATGCTAATTACTAAATGACATTAGTTTGGCCTTACTCATTGTAACTATCATCACCTAAACTAATATACAAATGGATTTTATTTACCAAAAAAAAGGGAAAATATTGAAATGGGGGGAAATAAATCCATTGAAATTTGACTCTAAATTTTTCCACTTTCAATTGAAATTTTGAAAGTGAGTAGGAGAGAGAGAAAGCTATATTTTCCCATTCTAAATGTATTTGAAAAAAGTATGACTTTTATTTTTTTAAATGTTTATTTATTTATTTGAGAGAGACAGAGTGAGCAGGGGGAGGGGCAGAAGGAGAGGGAGACAAGTAGACTCCCCGCTGAGTGGGGAGCCCAATGCAGAGCTCGATTAAAGGACTCTGAGATCATGACCTGAGCTGAAATCAAGAGTTGGATGCTTAAACATGTGAGCCACCCAGGTGCTCCGAAGTATGACTTTTATAAACACCACACATATTATTAATAGAGAAATGGCTATTGTTTGAACTTTCCTTACTAAGAGGCAGAAAGCCTGTTATGAAAGAAGATATTTTTTTAAGATTTATTTATTTTAGAGAGAGAGCACAAGTGGGAGGGGCAGAAGGAGAGGGAGAGAGAATCTCAAGCAGACTCCACGCTAAGTGTGGAGCCCAACATGGGGCCACCCAGGTGCCCCATGAAAAAAATAATATTTAAAGCCAGTGTAAGACTTAATAATTTTGGCTCATATAGACCTGCTGTAAAATTTAAATGTAAAAATAGGAAATAATGTGAATAATATTGACTTCATGTAGTTCTACAAACTTGTAACAGATATCAACATTTTGGGCTTTGTTTCGTATATTTTTTAATTAAAAATGTGATTTTTTTTGATCACATCCACATCTCTTAGGCACCGTTTCCATGCAAGTAGATTTTAAACCCAAAGCTCGTTTAGGGCCATAGCAACAGAGCTGTTCCATCAGCATCAGCACAGCCCAAGAGTCATTTCTATACACAAACCAGGATTACTATTTACTCTTCCTGTGTAAGCACTATGGGAGCTGAATGCTTTAACCATTCTCATTGACTCCTATCTGACCACATATGAAACACATATTGCTGATATACAGTTGACAAGGGCTTTGATTCTTCCCTTTATTGATTCTTTAGGTATAATTTTTATTGACCCATTAAGAATAATGGATGATAGTTTTTAAAATCATTAAAAGGAGAGAATATAAGACAATTATAAAGGCAATAACATCAGTAATGACCCAACAAGCTCAAAATAAGAAAAATAACTGATAACAAGTGAAGACAATAATATAAAACATAGAATTAACTCAATATTTGTAATTTAGTTTTAACACAGTATTACCTTTAAGGCAAGGAAGTTATTAAGAAAATTATGGTTTTTAATTTATGTTGTGTTTAGTTGTAAATTTTTTTGTTATCCATAAAGAATCATGAACTATAAGTTCAAAGAAAGCATATTTAGCTTTACATTTGTGAATACTTAAGATATACTATAAAAAATAAGTTATACAAAGAATATAAGAATATCTTTCTACTAGAATGCTAAGCAACGTTTATTTAAAAAAAAAAAATCGGGTCACCTGGGTGGCTCAGTCATTCAGTGTCTGCCTTCGGCTCAGGTCATGATCTCGGGGTGCTGGGATCGAGCCCCGCATCGGGCTCCCTCCTTGGCGGGGGGCCTGCTTCTCCCTCTCCCACTCCCCCTGCTTGTTTTCCCTCTCTCACTGTGTCTCTCTCTGTCAAATAAATAAATAACATCTTTAAAAAAAAAAAATCCTTCAATGGCTGTTGTTATAAGGGTATAGCACCAGTTTTCTTTTTTCCTTACTCTCCTGGGGTGATACACTGAAGTCTTCCATTATAATCTGTATGAATTACCTGCATTATCTGTTATGTATTATGAAAACTGAGGAACTTAAGGGGACGGAGCAAGATGGTGGAGGAGTAGGAGACCTGAATTTCGTCTCTTATCAGGAATTCAGCTGGATAGAGATCAAACCATTCTGAACACCTACAAACTCAACAGGAGATCGAAGAAAAGAAGAGCAACAACTCTCTCATCAGAAAAGCGACCACTTTCTGGAAGGTAGGACGTGCGGAGAAGTGAATCCGAGGCGATATTCGGGAGGATAGACGGTGGGGGAGGGGCCTCTGTCAGCCGATTCTGGCAAGTGATAGAACCGCGGAGCACAAAATTGGAACTTTTAAAAGTCTGCTCTGCTGAGGGACGTCACTCCGGTGGCTAAGCGGGGGGTGGAACCCTTGCGGGACAGTGTGGTCTCAGGACCCTCAGGGTCACAGAAAGACCGGGGGTGCCTGAGCATGGCAGAGCTCCCAGGTAACAGAGCAGGGAAGCCGGCTGTAGAGGCGGAGTCCAGGTGCACGCTCTCAGCTTCGGGATGTCATAAACCGTGATCTGCAGCACAGTTGGGCCACTGCTCTTCAAGGAGGGACCCAACAAGCGACAGATCTGGGGAGACTCACCTTCCTCCCCCGGGAGGAGTGGCGTGGGAGTGCACCACAAGGATCTGCTGGGTTTGGAGACTCCACCCAGGGTCAGATGCCAGAGATAGAAACGTGCAGTCACAGGCCGAGTGAGCACGGAGTGCGGCCGGAGACCGGGGAGCCGGGAGTGACTGACGGCTTTTCTCTGGGGGCTCACTGAGGGGCGGGGCCCAAGTTCTCGGGTCCTCTGAGGCGGAGATTGGGAGGCCGCCATTTTCACTCTCCGCCTCCAAAGCTGTATGGAAAGCTCGCAGGGAACAAAAGCTCCAGAGAGCAAACCCAAACAGATTACTTAGCCGGGAGGGGGCAAGGGCGGGGCAATTCCGCCTCCAGCAAAGACATTTGGAAACCACGGCAACAGGCCACTCCCCAGAAGATCAGCAAGAACAGCCAGCAAAGACCAAGTTTACCGATCAATGAGAATGGCAGAACTCCAGTGCTAGGGGAAAGTACACATAGAATTCATGGCTTTTTTACCATGATTCTTTAGTCTTTCAAAGTTTTTTTTTTTAACTGTCTTTATTTCTTTTTCTTTTTTTTTTTTTTGATTTTTTCTTTTTCCCTTTTTCAACCAACATCTTATCAATCCCTTTTAAAAAAAAAAACATTTTTATTTTTCATTTTCAGAATCATATTCTATCCCTTCATAGTAGTTACCCATGTTTTTGGCATATATATAGAAGTTGTCCTCTCTTTAAAATTTTGAGATAGTTTTTTAACAGATCAAAATATACCCTAAATCTCTAGTATATGGTTTTTATTTACTCCCCTGCCTGATCACATTCTCTCCCTTTTTTTTTTCTTTTTTAAAATCCTCTTCTTTCTTTTTTCAAAAAACTTCTTATCAATTCCTTTTATAAAATTTTTTATAATTTCCATCTTTACAGTCATATTCCATCCCTTCATCATATCAACCCTTATTTTTGTACATATATAAGTTTTTCTTTCTTTAAAATTTTGGGAGGCACTTTCTTCTAAAAGACCAAAATACACCCAAAATCTAGTGTGTGGCACTGATCTATATACCAGCCTGATCATATTTGATCACATTCTGGTTTTTTGTTGTTGTTGTTGTTTTGTTTTGCTCTGTTTTTGTTTGTTTTTATCTTTATCTTTTTCTTTTTCTTTTTTCTCTTTTTCGCTTTCTTTTCTCACTGTTTCAGGTCTTTTCTGATTTGTTTAGAGTATATTTTCTGGGGACGTTGTTACTCTGCTAGCATTTTGTTCTCTCATTAATCTATTCTCCTCTGCACAAAATGACAAGATGGAAAAAATCACCTCAACGAAAAGAACAAGAGGTAGTACCGACTGCCAGGGACCTGCTCAATATGGACATTAGTACGATGTCAGAGCTAGAGTTCAGAATCATCACTTTAAAGATACTAGCTGGGCTTGAGAAAAGCATGGAAGTTATTAGAGAAACCTTCTCTGGAGAAGTAAAAGAACTAAAATCTAACCAAGTAGAAATCAAAAAGGCTATTAATGAGGTGCAATCAAATATGGGGGCACTAGAAGCTAGGATAAATGAGGCAGAAGAGAGAATTAGTGATATTGAAGACAAAATGATGGAAAATAAAGAAGCTGAGAAAAAGAGAGATAAACAACTACTGGATCACAAGGGCAGAATTTGAGAGATAAGCGATACCATAAGACGAAACAACATTAGAATAATTGGGATCCCAGAAGAAGAAGAAAAAGAAAGAGGGGCAGAAGGTAAACTGGAGCAAATTATAGCAGAGAACTTCCCTAATTTGGGGAAGGAAACAGGCATCAAAATCCAGGAAGCACAGAGAACCCCTCTCAAAATCAATAAAAATAGGTCAACACCCCGACATCTAGTAGTAAAACTTATGAGTCTCATAGACAAAGAGAAAATCCTGAAAGCAGCTCAGGAGAAGAGATATGTAACCTACAATGGTAAAAACATTAGATTGGCAACAGACCTATCCACAGAGACTTGGTAGGCCAGAAAAGACTGGCAGGATATATTCAGAGCACTAAATGAGAAAAATATGCAGCCAAGAATACTATATCCAGCTAGGCTGTCACTGAAAATAGAAGGACAGATAAAAAGCTTCAAGGACAAACAAAAACTAAAGGAATTTGCAAACACAAAACTAGCCCTACGAGAAATCTTGAAAGGGGTCCTCTAAGCAAAGAGAGACCCTAAAAGCAACATAGCCCAGAAAGGAACACAGACAATATACGGTAACAGTCACCTTACAGGCAATACAATGGCACTAAATTCCTATCTTTCAATAGTTACCCTGAATGTAAATGGGCTAAATGCCCCAATCAAAAGACACAGGCTGTCAGATTGGATTAAAAAACAAGACCCATCAATATGCTGTCTGCAAGAGACTCATTTTAGACCCAAAGACACCCCCAGATTGAAAGTGAGGGGGTGGAAAACCATTTACCATGCTAATGGAAACCAAAAGAAAGCTGGGGTGGCAATCCTTATATCAGACAAATTAGATTTTAAACCAAAGATTGTAATAAGAGATGAGGAAGGACACTATATCCTACTTAAAGGGTCTATCCAACAAGAAGATCTAACAATTATAAATATCTATGCCCCTAACATGGGAGCAGCCAATTATATAAGGCAATTAATAACAAAAGCAAAGAAACACATCAACAACAATACAATAGTAGTGGGGGACTTTAACACCCCCCTCACTGAAATGGACAGTTCGTCTAAGCAAAAGATCAACAAGGAAATAAAGACTTTAAATGACACACTGGACCAAATGGACTTCACAGACATATTCAGAACATTCCATCCCAAAGCAACGGAATACACATTCTTCTCTAGTCCCCATGGAACATTCTCCAGAATAGATCACATCCTAGGTCATAAATCAGTTCTCAACTGGTACCAAAAGGTTGGGATCATTCCCTGCCTATTTTCAGACCACAGTGCTTTGAAACTAGCACTCAATCACAAGAGGAAATTCGGAAAGAACTCAAATACATGGAGGCTAAAGAGCATCCTACTGAAGAATGAATGGGTCAACCAGGAAATTAAAGAAGAATTAAAAAAATTCATGGAAACCAATGATAATGAAAACACAACTATTCAAAATCTTTGGGATACAGCAAAGGAAATCCTAAGAGGAAAGTATATAGCAATACAAGCCTTTTTCAAGAAACAGGAAAGGTCTCAATACACAACCTAACCCTCCACCTAAAGGAGATGGAGAAAGAACAGCAAATAAAGCCTAAACCCAGCAAGAGAAGAGAAGTAATAAAGATCAGAGCAGAAAACAATGAAATAGAAACCAAAAGAACAGTAGAACAGATCAATGAAACTAGGAGCTGGTTCTTTGAAAGAATTAACAAGATTGATAAACCCCTGGCCAGACTTCTCAAAAAGAAAAGAGAAAGGACCCAAATCAACAAAATCATGAATGAAAGAGGAGAGATCACAACCAACACCAAAGAAATACAAACAATTATAAGAACATATTATGAGCAACTCTATGTCAGCAAATTAGATAACCTAGAAGAAATGGAGGCATTCCTAGAGATATATCAACTACCAAAACTGAACCAGGAAGAAATAGAAACCTGAACAGGCCTATAACCACTAAGGAAATTGAAGCAGTCATCAAAAATCTCCCAACAAACAAAAGCCCAGGGCCAGATGCCTTCCCAGGGGAATTCTACCAAACATTTCAAGAAGAATTAATACCTATTCTTCTGAAACTGTTCCAAAAAATAGAAATGGAAGGAAAACTTCTAAACTCATTTTATGAGACCAGCATTACCTTGATCCCAAAACCAGACAAAGACCCCATCAAAAAGGAGAATTACAGACCAATATCCCTGATGAACATGGATGCAAAAATTCTCACCAAAATACTAACCAATAGGATCCAACAGTGCATTAAAAGGATTATTCACCACATCGAAGTGGGATTAATCCCTAGGCTGCAAGGTTGGTTCAACATCCACAAATCAATCACTGTGATACAATACATTAACAAAAGAAAGAACAAGAATCATATGATCCTCTCAATAGATGCAGAAAAAGCATTTGACAAAGTACAGAATCCTTTCTCAATCAAAACTCTTCAGAGTATAGGCATAGAGGGTACATACCTCAATATCATAAAAGCCATCTATGAAAAACCTACAGCAAATATCATTCTCAATGGGGAAAAACTGAGAGCTTTCCCCCTAAGGTCAGGAACGTGGCAGGGATGTCCACTTTCACCACTGGTATTCAACATAGTTTTGGAAGTCCTAGCCACAGCAATCAGACAACAAAAAGAATTAAAAGGCATCCAAATCGGCAAAGAAGAAGTCAAACTCTCCCTCTTTGCAGATGATATGATACTTTATGTGGAAAACCCCAAAGACTCCACCCGAAAACTGCTAGAACTCAGACAGGAATTCAGTAAAGTGGCAGGATATAAAATCAATGCACAGAAATCAGTGGCATTCCTATACACCAACAAGACAGAAGAAAGAGAAATTATGGAATCGATCCCATTTACAATTGCACCCAAAACCTTAAGATACCTAGGAATGAATCTAACCAAAGAGACAAAGTATCTGTACTCAGAAAACTATGAAATACTCATGAAAGAAATTGAGGAAAACACAAGAAATGGAAAAACATTCCATGCTCATGGATTGGAAGAACAAATATTGTGAAGATGTCAATGCTACCTAGAGCAATCTACACATTCAATGCAATCCCCATCAAAAGACCATCCACTTTTTTCAAAGAAATGGAACAAATAATCCTAAAATTTGTATGGAACCAGAAAAGACCCCGCATAGCCAGAGGAATGTTGAAAAAGAAAAGCAAAGCTGGCGGCATCACAGTTCCAGACTTCCAACTCTACTACAAAGCTGTCATTATCAAGACAGCATGGTACTGGTGCAAAAACAGACACATAGATCAATGGAACAGAATAGAGAGCCCAGAAATGGACCCTCAACTCTATGGTCAACTCATCTTTGACAAAGCAGGAAAGAATGTCCAATGGAACAAAGACAGTGTCTTCAACAAATGGTGTTGGGAAAATTGGATAGCCACATGCAGAAGAATGAAACTGGACCATTTCCTTACAGCACACACAAAAATAGACTCCAAATGGTTGAAAGACCTCAATGTGAGATAGGAGTCCATCAACATCCTAAAGGAGAACACAGGCAGCAACCTCTTCGACCTCAGCCAAAGCAAATTATTTCTAGAAACATCGCCAAAGGCAAGGGAAGCAAGGTCAAAAATGAACTATTGGGACTTCATCAAGATAAAAAGCTTCTGCACAGCAAAGGAAACAGTCAACAAAACCAAAAGACAACCGACAGAATGGGAGAAGATATTTGCAAATGACATATCAGATAAAGGGCTAGTATCCAAAATCTATAAAGAACTCATCATACTCAACCCCCAAAGAACAAAGAATCCAATCAAGAAATGGGCAGAAGATATGAACAGACATTTTTCCCAAGAAGACATCCAAATGGCCAACAGACACATGAAAAAGTGCTCAATATCGCTCGGCATCAGGGAAATCCAAATCAAAACCTCAGTGAGATACCACCTCACACCAGTCAGAATGGCTGAAATTAACAAGTCAGGAAATGACAGATGTTGGTGGGGATGCGGAGAAAGGGGACCGTCCTACACTGTTGGTGGGAATGCAAGTTGGTGCAATCACTCTGGAAAACTGTATGGAGGTTCCTCAAAAAGTTGAAGATAGAGCTACCATAAGATCCAGCAATTGCACTACTGGGTATTTACTCCAAAGATACAAAAGTAGGGATCCGAAGGGGTACGTGCACCCCGATGTTTACAGCAGCAATGTCCACAATAGCCAAACTGTGGAAAGAGCCAAGATGTCCTTCGACAGATGAATGGATAAAGAAGAGTTGGTATATATATACAATGGAATATTATGCAGCCATCAAAAGGAATGAGATCTTGCCATTTGCAACGACGTTGCAACTCCGTTGCCATTTGCAACGACAATGGAACTGGAGTGTATTATGTTGAGCGAAATAGGTCAAACAGAGAAAGACATGTATCATATGACCTCACTGATATGAGGAATTCTTAATTGCAGGAAACAAACTTAGTGTTGCTGGAGTGGGGGTGGGGTGGGAGGGAGGGGATGACTGGGTAATAGACACTGGGGAGTGTATGTGCTCTGGTAAGCGCTGTGAATTGTGCAAGACTGTTGAATCTCAGATATGTACCTCTGAAACAAATAATGCAATATATGTTAAGAAAAAAAAAAAAGAAAAAGAAGAAGAAGAAGAAGGTAGCGGGAGGGGAAGAATGAAGCGGGGGAAATCAGAGGGGTAGACGAAGCATGAGGGACAATGGACTCTGAAAAGCAAACTGAAGGTTCTAGAGGGGAGAGGGGTGGGAGGATGTGTTAGCCAGGTGATGGGTATTGAGGAGGGCACATTCTGCATGGAGCACTGGGTGTTACGCACAAACAATGAATCTTGGAACACTACATCTAAAACTAATGATGTAATGTATGGGGATTAACATAAGATTAAAAAAAAATTAAAAAGAAAAGAAAACCGAGGCACTTTATAATGGAAACTTTTGAGAAGCTACAGTTCAATCTTTATATGTAATACATATACTCTTTGTGTAGTTTATAATTTATTGGATGAAATTATCATATACATTTATGTATTCATATTTATACATACATACAGAAAAGACAGCATAGATTTCATTTATAGTTACATCAATCTGAAATGCTTATTTATGCCATCTTTGGACAACTTTTTATACAAACGTTTTTTTTTTTTAAAGATTTTTTTAAATTTATTTATTAGAGAGAGAGAGTGAGAGAGAGAGCGCAAGAGGGGGAAGGGTTAGAGGGAGAAGCAGATTCCCCGCTGAGCAGGGAGCCCGATGTGGGACTCGATCCCGGGACTCCGGGATCATGACCTGAGCCGAAGGCAGTCGCTTAACCAACTGAGCCACCCACGCGCCCCAAAGGGGTTTTTATATTGGTAAATGTAGTATATGGAAATTACTGATAATAAGAATAATTACCATTTAAACTGGACCAAAAAAATGTGCTAAGTGCTTCCCATATACTTATTTTGATTCTGAAAGAAAGGTTAAGAACCCACAAGTTCACATTTTTTGAATAAGTGAAGCAAGGATTTCTGCCATGGTGGGTAAATTTATGTATAAAACTAAAACTCAATTTGGCTTTATATAAAATTCTAGACTAGCATCTTTTTCATTTGAATTTCAAATATGTTAACTATTGTCTAATGGCTTAAAGCATGTATTTGAAAAGTCCAATTTTTTAATATATTTTTCTTTTTCAAAATAATTTTGGAAAACAATTTTAAATTTTAGGTGAAAATGAAAAATGATAGTTTTTTAAAAAAAGAGTAGAAGAGAATAAATGGTGTCCAGTGCTATAAATATAAAGATATATGTTATTGTTTTGTTTTGTGTTGTGTTGTTTTATTGTACTGTATTAAAAAATGCAACATGAGATCCTCATATATTTTTAAGTGCACAAAAACTATAGGTTTTTAAGTTGTAATAATTGATACACACCTGCAACACAAAATAAAAAGCATAGAAATACCTAGTTTTCATACCTGAAAAATAATGTATAAGGTATAATAATTCTAAATATAATAAATCATCCAAAATAATGGGAAAATTCATTCTTAAAGTTAATTTGCATAAATAAATATTTGGGAAACAGTAAGAGCAAAACCTGGTTTCTATAAATTCTGTTCCATCTATTTTTAGGTTAAACATATGAAATTTAATAATAAAGAGATAACAAATTCATAAATAAATCAAGATATGAAATAAAATTCTGCTACATAAAATTAAAAGTCTTATGTGACAAAGGGAATTTTGAGGATCTGAGAAAATTAAAGCATTATTACATATTACATTTGGAGAGATAAATATATAATTGTCCCATATAAGTGATTTTTTTTCAAATAAATAGCTTTTCTTCCATCTTCAACACTTTCCCCTCCCTAATTTCTGAAAGTGAACTTAATCTAAGGCTCAAAATAACAAAATTTAAAACAGTAACATCATGTTTCTGGGGTTATTGTGAAAACTAAATGTAGCTATTGGTCTTTATTGATGTTAGTGTTATTATTAATTAGTAGTATCAGTATTTGAAGAAATAATATGCAAAAGTTAGACTGAGGCATTTGAACTAATCATTATTGCATTTTAACTGAAAATAAATCATATAAAACTATCAAAATCATGTATATAAATAACTATACACAAATACATGCATATGCATACTTAAAATGGAAGAAAATTTACCAAAATTAAAATAACTCTAGGTGTTCTAATTTTAGGCAATTATCGAATTTTTATCAATTTCTAAGATATATTTTTGTGTATGTGTCACATATACAATTCATTTAAACTACACATTTATTACATATAATTTAATTTCTCTGTTATATATAGATAGCAATTTGATTTGCATGTAATATACATAGGCCATGTATGTTATATTCTAACATGTATAATTTAATATTAAAATATCATAACATTAATAAAAGTAATTTTCCCCTTTGTAGACAAACACTTTTCCCACTCCAGACCCTGCTATCCACTGGTCTTTGTTCTGTTTCTCTAGTTTTATCCTTTTTAGAATGTCATACAGATGGATCATGCACTTGAAATCCTGTCAGTCTGACTTCCTTTACTAAGAATAAGGTATTTGTGACTCATTGATGTTATGTGTATCATTAACTTGTTCCTTTGTATTATTAAGTAGAATTTCTTTTTTTTTCAATTTTATTTTAATTCCAGTATTGTCAACATACAGTGTTATATCAGTTTCAGGTGTACAATGTAGTATATTTAACACTTCATATACCTGTGTTCATCCTGATAAATGCTCTCCTTAATCCACATCACCTATTTTACCTAGAGCCCATCCACCTCCTTTCTAGTAATCATCAGTTTGTTTTCTATAGTTAAGAGTTTATTTCTTGGTTTCTCTCTCTCTCTCTCTATTTCCCTTTGCTTGTTTGTTTTGTTTCTTAAGTTCCACATATGAGTGAAATTATATGGTATTTGTCTTTCTCTGACTGGCTTCTTTTGCTTAGGATTATACTCTGTCTCCATCCATGTCTTTACAAATGGCAATATTTCATTCTTTTTTAGAACTGAATAATATCCCATTGTACTCATATACCACATCTTCTTTATCCATTCATCTATCAATGGATACTTAAACTGCTTTGGTGATTTGGCTATTGTAAATAATGCTGCTATAAAAAAACTGGTGAATGTATACCTTTGAATTAGAGTTTTTGTATTTTGTGGGTAAATAAATACCCCATAGTGCCATTACTGTGTAGTAGGGTAGTTTTATTTTTAACTTTCTGAAGAACCTCCATACCATTTTTCATAGTGACTGCACCAGTTTGCATTCCCACCAACACTGAAAAAGGGTTCCCCTTTCTCCACATCCTTGCCAACATCTGTTGCTTCTTGTGTTGTTGCTTTTAGCCATTTTGACAGGTGTGAGGTGATATCTCATTGTATTTTTGATTTGCATTTCCCTGATGATCAGTGATGTTGAGCAACTTTTCATGTGTCTGTTGGCCATCTATAATTCTTCTTTGGAGAAATGTCTGTTCATGTGTTCTGCCCATTTTTAATAGGATTATTTGTTTTTTGAATGTTGAATTGTCTAAGTTCCTTATATATTTGGGATACTAACCCTTTATCAGATACGTCATTTGCAAATATCTTCCCCCATTCTGTAGTTTGCTTTTGAGATTTCTTGTTTCCTTTGTTGTGCAGAAGCTTTTTTATTGTGATGTAGTCCCAACAGTTTATTTTTGTTTTTATTTCCCTTGCCTTATGAGTAGATCTAGAAAAATGTTGCTATGGCTGATGTTAGAGAAATTGCTGTCTGTACTCTCCTCTAGGATTTTTATGGTTTTGGGTCTCACCATTAGGTCTTTAACTCATTTTCAGTTTATTTTTGTGTATGGTGTAAGAAAGTGGTCCAGTTTCATTCCTTTTCATGTACCTGAGCAATTTTCCCAACACCAGTTGTTGAAAAGACTGTCTTTTTACCATTAGCTATTCTTTCTTGCTTTGTTGAAGATTAATTGACAATATCTGTGGGTTCATTTCTGGGTTTTATGCTCTGTTCCATTGATCTACGTGCCTATTTTTGCGACAATACCACACTGTTTTGATCACTACAGCTTTGTAATATAACTTGAAGGCTGAAATTGTGATATCTCCAGCCTTGCTTTTCTTTTTCAAATTACTTTGGCTATTCAGGGTCTTTTGTGGTTCCATATAAATTTTAAGATAGTTTGTTCCAGTTCTGTGCAAATGCCATTGGTATTTTGATAGGGATTGCCTTAAATATGTAGATTGCTTTGGGTAGTATAAACATTTTAACAATATTTGTTCTTCTAATCCATGAGTATGGAATGCATTTCCATTTCTTTATGTTGTGTTCAATTTCCTTCATCAGTATTTTATAGTTTTTAGAGTATAGGTCTTTCACTTCTTTGCTTAAGTTTATTCCTATGTATTATTATTTTGGGGTGCAATTGTAAATGGGACTGTTTCCTTAATTTCACTTTCTGCTGCTTCATTGTTGGTACATAGAAATGCAACAGATTTCTATACATTAATTTTTGTATCCTATAACTTTACTGACTTCCTTTATCAATTTTAGCAGGGTTTTTGTTTTGTTTTGGGTTTTCTTTGTTTGTTTTTGGTACTTTCTTTTGGGTTTTCTATATAGAGTATCATGTTATCTGCAAATAGTGAAAGTCTTACTCTTTCCTTACCAATTCTGATGCCTTTTATTTTTTGATGTTGTTGTCTAATTGCTGTGGCTAGGACTTCCCAGTACTATGTTGAATAAAATTGAGGAGGGTGGTCATCCTTGTGTTATTCTTGACCTTAGTGGGAAACTCAGTGTTTCCCCATTGAGTATGATGTAACCCTGGGTTTTTCATATATGGCCTTTATTATGTTGAGATTTGTTCCCTCTAACCCTACTTTGCTGAGGGCTTTTATCATGAATGGTTGTTGTTATTTTGTCAAATGCTTCTTCTGCATCAATTGAAATGATCATATAGTTTTTATCCTTTTCCTTATCGGTGTCTTGATTTGCAAATATTGAACCATCCTTCCATCCTGGGAATAAATCCTATGATCTTGGTGAATGATTTTTTAATGTACTGTTGAATTCAGTTAGCTAGTATTTTGTTAAAGATTTTTGCATCTCTGTTCATCAGAGATACTGGCCTGTGGTTCTCACTGTGGTGTCTTTTCCTTGTTTTAGTATCAGGGTAATACTGGCCACATAGAATGAATTTGGAAGTTTTCCTTCTTCTGTTTTTTTGGAATTACTTGAGAATAGGCATCTTCCCTAAATATTTGGTAAAATTTGCCCGTGAAGCCATAAGTTCCTGGACTTTTGTTTTGGGAGAACTTTTTTATTACTGATTCAATCTCCTTGCTGGTAATTGGTCTTTTCAAATTTTCTATTTCTTCCTGCATAGTTTTGGTATGCTATATGTTTCTAGGAAATTATCCATTTCTTCTAGGTTGTGTAATTTGTTGGCATACATTTTTTCATAATATTCTCTTATGATTGTATTTCTGTGGTGTTAGTTATTATTTCTCCTTTTTGGTTGTGATTTTATTAATTTGAGTAGTTTTTCTTCTTTCTCTCCTTCTTTGATGAATCTGGCTAGAGGTTTATCAATTTTATTGATCTTTTCAAAGAACCACCTCCCCGTTTTATAAATCTGTTCTATTGTTTTTTTTTAGTTCTATCTCATTTATTTCTGTTCTAATCTTTATGATTTCCTTCCTTCTGCTGGTTTAGGTTTTGTTTGTTGTTCTTTTTCTAGCTCCTATAAGTGTAAAGTTAGGTTGTTGATTTGAGATTTTTCTTGCTTCTTGAGTTAGGCTTGTATTTGTTATAAATTTCTGGCTTAGAACAGTTTTGGCTGCATCCCAAGGATTTTGGACTATTGTGTTTTTATTTTCATTTGTTTCATGTATTTTTTTTTAATTTCTTCTTTGAATTCTTGATCCAGTCATTGTTTAGTAGCATTTTTTTAAAGATTATTTATTTGAGAGAGAGAGGAGAGGTAGAGGGGGAGGAAGATAGAGAATTCCAAGTAGGCTCCATGCTTAGCATGGAGCCCCACATGGGGCTCAATCTCACAACCTTGAGATCATGACCTGAGCAGAAATCAAGAGTTGGATGTTTAACCAACTAAGCCACCCACATGCCCCTGTTTAGTAGCATGTTATTTAACCTCCATGTATTTGTGGTCTTTCTAGATTTTTTCTTGTGGTTGATTTCTAGTTTCATAGTATTGTGCTCAGAAAAGATGCGGTATGACTTCAATCTTTCTGACTTTTTTGAGACTTGTTTTGTGGGCTATTCTGATATGTGATATATTCTGGAGAATGTTCTGTGTGTGGTTGAAAAGAATGTGTACTCTGGGGGCACCTGGATGGCTCAGTCGTTAAGTGTCTGCCTTCGGCTCAGATTATGCTCCCAGGGTCCTGGGATCGAGCCCCGCATCAGGCTCCCTGCTCCGTGGGAAGCCTGCTTCTCCCCCTCCCACTCTCCCTGCTTGTGTTCCCCCTCTCGCTGTGTCTCTCTCTGTCAAATAAATAAAATCTTAAAAAAAAAAAAAGAATGTGTACTCTGCTGTATTAGGATGGAATGTTCTGAATGTATCCGTTAAGTCCTTCTGGTTGGGCGTGTCATTCAAAGCCACTGTCTCCTTGTTGGTTTTCTGTTTGGATGATCTATCCATTGATGTAAGTAGGGTATTAAACTTCCCCACTATTATTGTATTACTATTGATTAATTCCTTTATGTTTGTTATTAACTATTTTATGTATTTGGGTACTCCCATTATGGGTGCATAAATATTTACAATTGCTGTATCTTCTTGTTGGATTGTCTCCTTTATTATTATATACTGTCCTACTTTGTCCCTTTTTAGAGACTGTGTTTAAAGTTTACTTTGTCTAAAATAAGTATTGCTACTCAGGCTTTCTTTTGACATCCATTTGCATATAAATGTTTCTCCATCTTCTTACTTTCAATTTGCAGGTATCTTTAAGTCTGAAATGAGTCTCTTGTAGTTAGCATATAGATGGGTTTTTAAATTTTTAAAATTTATTTATTTTTTATTTTTATCCATTCTCACCTATGTCTATTGATTGGAACTTTT
Source organism: Neomonachus schauinslandi (assembly GCF_002201575.2). Taxonomy (NCBI): domain Eukaryota; kingdom Metazoa; phylum Chordata; class Mammalia; order Carnivora; family Phocidae; genus Neomonachus; species Neomonachus schauinslandi. The sequence goes on along the minus strand of NC_058415.1, from coordinate 37,011,278 downwards.
AGTCCATTTACATTCAAAGTAATTATTGATAAATATATATTTATTGCCATTTTGTTACTTGTTTTGTGGTTTTTGTAGTTTATCTATGATCCTTTCCTCTCTTTTTCTTTTTCATGGTTTCTTGGTTTTCTTTAGCAATATGCTTGGATTCCTTACTCTATTTTTTTTTGCATTTCTATTACTGTTTTTTGTTTTTACCATTTTGTTTATATATAACATCTGCATATAGCAGTCTATATTATGACTTATCATGGTTGCTTAATTTTTAACATGACCTCCATATTTCAGATATTTGATATCATATTTTACATCCTTTTATTTTGTGCTTTTCTTGACTAATTTTTACAGATATATTTGTTTTGTTTTGTTTTGTTTTTGTGCTTCCTATTTTTCTTACTCCATTCACAGAGTCCCCCTTAGCAGTTATTTTAGGGCTGGTTTAGTGATCATGGATTCTTTTAACCTTTGTTTGCCTGAGAACCTCTTTATCTTTCCTTCTATTTTGAATGATAACCTTACTGGATAGAGCATTCTTGGCTGCAGATTTTTCCCTTTCAGCACTTTAAATACATCATGCTAATCTCTTCTGGCCTGCAAAGTTTCTGCTGAAAAATCAGCTAATAGCATTATGGGGTTTGTTTTGAATGTATATGTCTTCTTTTTTCTTGAAACCTTTAAAATTCTTTATCACGGGGCGCCTGGGTGGCTCAGTCATTAAGCGTCTGCCTTCGGCTTGGGTCATGATCCTGGGGTCCTGGGATCGAGCCCCGCATCAGGCTCCCTGCTCCATGGGAATCCTGCTTCTCCCTCTCCCTCTCCCCCTGCTTGTGTTCCCTCTCTCGCTGTGTCTCTCTCTGTCAAATAAATAAAATCTTTAAAATAAAATAAAATAAAATAAAATAAAATAAATAAAATTCTTTATCACTATTTTTTGCCATTTTCATTACTATGTGTCTTGGTGTGGACTTTCCTGGGTTTAATTTGTTGGGGCATCTCTGTATGTCCTGAATCTGGATCTCTGTTTCCCTCCCAGATTCAGGAATTTTCCAGCTATTTTTTCTTCAAATACATAGTCTGCCCCCCCCCCCCCTTTTTTTTCTCTCTTCTCCTTCTGGAATCCCTATAATGCAAATGTTATTTTCCTTGAGTGACTCACTGAGTTCTCTAAGTCTATTCTCATTAGGCAGTATTTGTCCCTCATCTGTTCAGGTTGACTGCCTTCCATTACTCATCCTACAGGTCACTGATACATTCCTCTGTTTCCTGTAGCCTACTATTTATTCCTTCTATTGTATTTTTTATTGTATTTTTTATTTCATTCTCTGATATGTTATTTTTTTATCTCTTTGTCAAGGGTCTCACTGATGTCCTCAACCCTTCTCTGAAGTCCAGTGAGTATCTTTATGATCATTACTTTAAATTCTCTATCAGACATATTACTTGTTTCTGTTTCATTTAGATCTCCTGCTGTGATTTTTTCCTGTTCTTTCATTTGGAACATATTCCTCTATCTCCTCATTTTGTCTACCCCTCTGTGTCTATTCATCTATATTAGGGAAGTCAGCTTCTGGTAGTGAAAGTAGTGACTTTAGGAAGAAGAGGTCCTGTAGTGCCTTGCAGTGCATTGTCCCCTATTCACCACAACCTGCTACTTCAGGGGAGTCTCCTATGTTTGTTGTTTACATCCTGCTACTGTGTCTGAGTTGTTTTTCCTTTCAGCACAGACTCTCTGCACTGACTGCTTGTTGTGAGCTGTTCTTGCTCTCTGTGGTTTTAGTGAAACCCAGGCAGGCCAGCTCTAAGGGGGCATGACTGGAAGAGGGTCAGGGGTGGGGCAGCAGAATTAGCAAATTTTGCACTGAGCGGCTGGATCCCTCCCAGCAGAATGGCTGCTGGAGGTGCAGCTTGCCGTGGCAGCCAGGGGTGTGGTGTTTGTTTGTATGGTGGCTGGGTAGGGCTCATGCATGGCATTAGCAATATTTGCACTGAGCCTACCAGTCCTAGGCCAGATAACCTGAAGCACAAGAAGGCTGTGGCTAGGCAGGGAACATACCAAGTTAAAATTTGTGCTAAGCGCAAGGCCAAGGTCAGCAGCTTCGGGGTGGGTGAGTTCTCAGGAGGGCAGGATGCACTGCTAGCAGGTTAGGTAGTAAATATCTGTGCAGTTCTATGTTTATGTTGGGGATGAGGAAGGAAAATGGTGACTGCCCTTTTTTTCCTGAGAAGTCCTCCAACATGCTCAGAAATCAGTATAAACAGATCTCCCTTCTGTTTGCCTCAGGCATTGTGTGAACAGTTGCTTCCTTCCAGGCTTACCCAGTGGTGAATCAGCTGACTTTTATAGCTCCAGACTCCAAGTCCCGCTGGTTATACAAACTCATGGAATTCAGCCACTCTGGTTTTCAAGGCCAGACACTATGGGGATTTATTTTCCTCAGGTGGGCTCCCTGGTGCTTTCCCTTTACTCTCTCTGCAGCTCCTCTTGCAGACAGCTCCCTACCAATCTCTGCTCATCCTAATCTCTCCAATGTGGATTCTTCTCTACATATATTTGTGGAATTTGTTCTGCCAATCTTTGAGCAGCTCTCTGGTTTATTTACTTGGATATGAGTAATATCTATTTGTAAAGGTGGGACAGAGTAATCTTAGGGTCTTTCTACTTGTCCATCTTCTGAGAAGACCTCTACCTAGAATTTATTTATTGCACAATAGTTTGCCCTTTTCCCATTTGAGAGCCACTTGAGTTGCTTCTATGTTTTACAAGTAAAGCTGTAATAAGCATTTGTATGTAAGAAATTGTATGAGCAGAAGTTATTATTTCACTTAGCAAATACCTAGGTGAGAAATTACCAAATCATATGGTAAGTATATGTTTAGCTTTATAAGAATCTGGAAAACATATTCAAAGTGACTGTACCAGTTTGCATTACCACCAGAAAATATGAGAATTCCAGGTGCTCAGCAACCTCATGAACAAGTGTTAGCTTTTCAGAAAGATCTATTTATTCAAGTACTGTAGTGGTACTTCAGGGTACTATTAATTTATATCTCTGTAGTGTCTATTTGAATTATTTATTCATTTTTAAAATCTGGATGTTTGTTTTCCAATCATTGTGTTTTTAGAGTAAACTACATGTATTCTAGTAACAAATATTTTATCAGATATGAGATTGTCAGACATTTTCTTCCAATCTATGACTTGTTTTTATTCTTAGTAAAAACATTTGTAAAGCAATAGTTCTTAATTTTGATTAAATCCAATTTATCAAGTTTTTATTTTATTCAGTATGATTTTGGCATCATATCCATGGAAACTTTGCCTAATCTAAAGTCTCCAAGATTTTTTCTGATGTTTCCTTTTATGTGTTTTATAGTTTTCTTGTTTTATATTTGAATGTGATCCATTTTGAGATACTTTTGTATACACTTAAATATATGAATCAAGGTTAGTTTTTAAAGTATATATGTCCAATTACTCCACCTTTTGCTGAAAACACTATCTATCCTTCCTTAATAGGCGTCACTTTTAAAAATTGTTTTCCTATATTTGTGTACCTCTATTTCTGGACTCTCTGTTCTATTCTCTCTCTATATTTATTCAATAACACTTGACCTTTATTCACAACACATATGTGAAGTTCTGTTTTATATATTGAAATCAAATAGTGTGAGTCCTCTAACCTTGTTCTTTCCCATAATTCTTTTGGCTTTCTAGTTTTTGTTTTGCTTTGCCTGTTTTTATTAAGAATTTTAGAATCAGCTTAACAATTTCTGCAGCTATCTTACTACTATTTTGATTGAAATTGCACTGAAAATATTAGGAGCATTTTAAGAAGAACTGACACCTTAACAATATCAATCCATGACATATATTTTCCATTTATTTAGGTCTTTTTGGATTTCTTTCATTAATATATTTTGTAGTTTTCAGCAACCAGACATTATCCACTTTTGCTAAATCTTTAAGTATTTCATTGATTACTAGTATAAAATGCTATTTATTTTGATTTCCCTTGCTATCATTTAGAAATTTGATGTATTTTTGTATATGTAACATACATCCTATAACACTATTAAAGTCACTAATTATGTCTGGTAGCTTTTTGGTAGCTTATTTGGATTTCTATAAAGAAAATAATGTAATCTGAAGTCCTTTTATTCATACTTTTTTAATTGCATTTTTAAAATATTTTATTGTACTAGTTATTACCTCTAGTACAATGGTAAATCAGAATGTTTAGGGCAGAAAATGCTTGCCTCCTGAAATCAGAATAACATATTGTGTCATTTTTCATTAAATATGGTATTACATGGCTTTTTTGATTTGGTTTTATAAAAGCCCTTTATCTAATTCAGAAAGGTCAACTTTTATACCAGTTCGTAGTCATTGTTTTTTAAATCATGAAGGAATATGAGTGTATGTATGTGTGTGTTTTGACTATGAAAGTTGAATGGATACTGAATTTTGTCAAATGTTTTTTCTGCATCTATTAAGCTTTATCATTTTTTTCTTAATGAAATAGACCACTTTTTAAAAAGTTTTTATTTTTAAATAATCTCTACACCCAACATGGGGCTCAAACTCACAAATCCAAGATCAAGAGTCACACACTCTATCTACTAAGCCAGCCAATCACCCCTAAATACATCACTTTTCAAACAATGATCCAGGCTTGCCTTTTTAGGGTAAATCCCATTTTGTCATTATGTATTACTGTTTACATGTATTGCATAATTTAAGTGATAGTTTGAGGATTTTTGCATCTATATTCTGGAGAAATATTGTGTTGTAAATTTGTGGAATTTTTTAGTTTTGTTTTTGTTTTTGTTTTACTTTTCTGATTTGGGACCCAGGTAATCTATGCCTTATAACATGAGTTAGGATGTGTTACTCTCTCTTTCAGTATTTTGAAGAAAATTGTAATACTAGGATTAGTATTAGCTTTTAAAAGAGTTTTGTGAGATATAATTCACACACCATAAAATTCACCTTCTTTAAAAAGTGCATGGTAGTTTTTCAGTATATTCAAACAGGTGTGCAATCATCTCCTTTACTTACAGAACATTTCATCCCCACTGAAAGCAAACCTGTAACAAACCTGTGTACATAAGATAAATCTACTTTGTTTATAGTGAGTAAGGCTTTCTATATATTGTTGATTACTTTGTTGTTTTTTTTTAGACTTTTACATTTACATTTATAACAGATATCTGACTGTGGTTTATTTTTCTTCTGACATCTGATTTTGATATTAGAGTAATACCGGCTTCATAGAATAAGCTGATAAATGTTCTCACCATTTTGACTTTCAGAGGAGTTTGTAAAACATTTGTGTTAATACTTAATTTAAGTATTTGGTAGAAATAAACAGGGAAGCCATCTGGGCCAAGGTTTTTGTTGTGGGAAGTTTTGTGATTACTGGTTCAATCTCTCTATCCATTACAGGTCTAGAGTAATTTATTTTATCTAAGTTAACTAACTTATTGCCATACAATTGTTCCATAGTATTTCCTTATAATTCTTTTTATCCTTTACTACCTTTTAGTCAATAGTAGCATTCCCTCTATCCCTGATATCATTATTTTGAGTGGTTTTTCATTTTTTTTTTTCGAGGTCATTGTTTACTAGTTAATTGTTTATCTTTCCACAGACCCAACTTTTGGTTGTTTTGGTTTTATTTATTTATTTATTATTTATTTAACTTTCTATTCCATTTATTTCTGATTTGTCTTTGTTATTTCCTTCCTTCTCTACTTATTTAGCATTGAGTTTTTTTTTTTCTTTTTCTATTTTATTAAGGGTAACCGTTAGGGTAAAGTCTTTTGAATTGAGATTTTTCTTTTTTTTTATTACTATTGTTTAGAGCTCTAAATTTCCCTCCATATACTACCTTTATTGTCTAATTCTTGGCATGGAATATGTTTGTTTCAATCATTTGAAAGTATTTTCTAATTCCCTTTCCAGTTCTTTAGTGGTCTATTGGTTATTCAGGAAAATGTGCCTTAATTTATTTTACATTTTCCTTTATCTCCTTTAAAATTTCAATTTCTTTCCTGAGACTTACTATTTTTAATTTGTTTTAAATGTATTCATATTTACTCAGCTCTTATCTTGGTCATTCTAAAATCTTTTGTCAAGTACTTTTAGCTTCTTTCTTATGTCTATATTGGTATCTGGTGATTTTTCCATCAGTTTGTGATTTTCTAGGATCTTATTTTGAAAACTGATTTTCAACTGAAACCAGGATGTTTTCATATTGTGTTACTGTTGTTATTGTTTGAACTTTTAAAATTTATTTTAGCTGGCTGTCCCTTACATTGCTACAACGGGGATGGGGAGGTCACTGTCTTATAACATCCAATTAAAGGTAGAAGTACAGGTTTCTGATTCAGTCTCTACTGATGCTTGAGTGAGTGGGGCATCTGGGTAGAGGTGGAAGTTCCAGATCCACACAAGCTCCGTATTGACCCAGTGGTATGGGTGGTGACTCCTCGGCAATGGTGAAAGTGCTGACTCTCATCTTTGTGAGCACCACAGGGTTTAGAGTAGGAGTGCCTCCTTATTGCTTGGTGCCAGTGGAATTTCAGGTTTCCCTTGTAGTCTCTACTGAAATCATGATGGGTGGAAGTTTGGTCAACACAGTCAAAGCTGGATATCTACCTTCCCTACTTTGCCCTCTCTGACAACACTCTGGTGAGATTCTGGAGAGCCTCATTCTTGACTAATTTGGGTGGAAGTCCAGGTTCCCCTTTAAGGTTTTATTGGTGTGGATGAGGTTGGGGAAAAAATATTTTTTGTGGTGTTTTGTTAGCATGATTATTGTCTAAATGTTTTATTGTCTTGCCAGATTCCCCAGTTTCCTGGTCATTCGGCTAGAGAGAAAATGTTTCAGAGATTTTTTGTGTGTGTGTGCAGCCATAAACATTTTCATTTTGCCATATATTTCAGCTCCAAGTGTGACATACATGAGTCAAAAAGAAACCCGAGAACTCAACATACTTTGTTCCTTGCTAATAGGATTACTACCTCATCTACTTTCACCTTTCTTAGATATATAGATATAGATATATATAGATAGATACAGATAGATAGATAGATAGATAGATAGATAGATAGATAGATGATAGATAAATGATAGATAGATGATAGATAGATGGATAGATAGATGATAGATAGATAGATAGAGAGATAGATAGATAGATAGATAGATATAGTGCTCTTGGTGTTTAGTTATATTTTGTGGGAAGATATGGAAAAGTGCATCTGTCCATCTTCTGAGATGTAGAAGAAGCTCTTCTTCATTGTTGAAGGATAGTTTTTCCTGATATGGAATTCTTAGTTAACATTTTTTCTTTCCTTTCAGCACTTTTAATGCCACCCTTCCAAGTTTCTCTTTCTCTCTCTTTTTGGCTTTAGAAAGTTCAACAATGATGTGGCTAAGTATGGATATCTTCAGTTTTGTGCTATCTGGAATCTGTTGAGCTTATTGTTTATGGAGATTAAAGTTTTTCATCAAAACTGAGAAATCTATGGCCATTAATTCTGTCAAATATTTTTTCTGCACCTTTCTCTATTGATATTTTCTATTTGTTGAGACATTATACTCATACTTTAATTCTTTTTTTAATTAATTAATTTATTTATTCTTATGTTAATCCCCATACATTACATCATTAGTTTTAGATGAAGTGTTCCATGATTCATTGTTTGTGCATAACACCCAGTGCTCCATGCAGAATGTGCCCTCCTCAATACCTACCACCAGGCTAACCCATCCTCCCACCCCCCTCCCCTCTAGAACCCTGTTTGTTTTTCAGAGTCCATTGTCTCTCATGGTTCATCTACCCCTCCGATTTCCCCCGCTTCATTCTTCCCCTCCCGCTACCTTCTTCTTCTTTTTTTTTTTTAACATATATTGCATTATTTGTTTCAGAGGTACAGATCTGAGATTCAACAGTCTTGCACAATTCACAGCACTTACCAGAGCATATACCCTCCCCAGTGTCTATCACCAAGTCACCCCATCCCTCCCACCCCACCCCCCGCTCCAGCAACCCTCAGATTGTTTCCTGCAATTAAGAATTCCTCATATCAGTGAGATCATATGATACATGTCTTTCTCTGTTTGACTTATTTCACTCAACATAATACCCCCCAGTTCCATCTTTAATTCTTTAGGCATGGTTTCCTTTTAGTTCTTTGAACATAGTTTGAATTAAGTTGACTTAAAGTCTTTGTCTAGTAAGTTGATATCTGGGCATATTCAGGAAAAATTTCTTTTTTTTAAGATTTTTCCTTATTTATTTGAGAGAGGGAGGGAGAGAGAGTGAACATGCATGGGGGCAAGAGGAGCAGAGGGAGTGGGAGAAGCTCACTCCCCGCTGAGCAGAGCCTGACACAAGGCTTGATCCCAGGACCCTGAGATCATGACCTGAGCTGAAGGCAGACACTTAACCGACTGAGCTGCCCAGGTGCCCCTCAGGAAGAGTTTCCATTGATGTTTTCTCACTTTCCAATTTCTTTGCATGTCTTGTAATTTTTCTTTGTTGATAGCCAGATATTTAAAACAATATAATACAGCAACTCTGGAAATTAAATTTCTTCTACTTTCAGGGATTATTGTGGTTGTCTTTGTAACTACTGTTTGTGGTTTTCCTTAATTAATTTTGTAATGTATTATTATTTGCTGTGTAAGACCATTGAGATCTCTCCAGTAAGCTATGATTGGACATCGGTAATTTGTTTGTTTTTTGTTTTTATTTTTTTGTTTTTTCCTTAAATACCTTGAACTAGTAAGTCTATGAGCCTTTGCAATAAGTTTTGTGTGTATGTTTCAAAACACCTTCCACACTCTTACAATTAAAATTCTGCCTCCACTTTATTTTCTGCTTGCATGTATCCAGAAGATCAGCCTGAGATTATATATTAGGTGGGGCTTAATCAGGCCTTTCCTGGCTTATGTATAAAACTCTACATGCATCTGGATTTTTAGATTTCCAGAAATAGGTTATGTAGCTTTTCAAGGCCGCCTTTTGACATCTCATTTCCAGCTTTTCATTTTGAGTTTTTGGTCAGCTTTTAGTTTCCTCAAACTGTTACTGCTGTCTCAAAGAGCTGCAATTATGAATAATTGCTACTGATTGCTTCTGATAAGGATTCCAGGGGAAAGGTTGTTTGCCATGAGTGAGTTCTGAGTCAAATCAAATAAAGACAAGCAATGCCAGTGAATTTTTCCACAGAACTGCCAGACAAATCAAATAATGAAAAATACTTAATGTTGAGACTTTGGGGGAAGCTTGAAATACATTCTTCTCCCTTAGTGACTGCTAGTCTTTCAGGTTTCATGACTACTATGATTGTGAGGTTCCTGGTTTTCAAATTTATTGTGGAGTGGGGCCAGGGATTGAATAGGAAAAACTAAATTGCCACAAATTTCATCATCCTTAACAAGATCCAGCCATTTTTATTAGCTAAATGTTCCTCAGACTGTTGCAAGTCTTTGGTTAATTTCTTGCATTCTAAAAAGTTGATTTTGAACATTGTTGCCAGTGTTCTTGTGCTTTTATGGACCAGCAGATTTTGGAGGGTTTTACTCCATCATTACAGAAATCTCAATATTATTTTCTAAAAGTTTGGTAGAATTTCTCTAAAAAAAAAAAAATCTGGACCAGAAATATTGTTCTCCTGTATATTTTTATCAAAAATTATATTTATTTAATACATACAGACTACTCATGTTTTCTATTGTTCTTGAGTATAAATTCACAAGTATTTTTTTCCTTTTAGCATTCTATTATTTTGAAAATGTCTTTATGGTCTATAGCAATGCTTCTTTAATTCCTGACATTTGTGAGTTTGTGTTTGTTGTCATTACTTTTTACACACTGGTCAGTCTAACAAGAGGATTTCCATTTTATTGATGTTTACCAATAAATAGCTACTTAATCATTTTTACTATTTTCTTTATTGTTTTCTTGTTCTTAGCTTCAATTATTTTGTTCCTATATTTATTATTACCTTTTTCCTCCCTTTTTTTTTTTTCAGGGTAATTGATTTTTCCCCCTAGTTTCTTACAGGGAAACTGGATTATTTATGCCTTAAATTTCCATAAAATACTGCATTAGCAGCTTTCCTCAAATTTTGGTATGCACAGAATTGATTTTCATTTAAATCATTGTATTTTCCAGTTTCTCTTGCCACTTCCTCTTTGATCCCATGAGTTATTTAAAAGGATGTTGTTTAATTTACAAAAATGTAGGAATATTCTGCTATCTTTTAATTATCACAGACATTAGAACAGTTATAGTAACTGTATTCAATATGTTCAAAATTTTAAGAAGATGAATAAAAGATATAAAAAAGAATAAAAACTAATTTTCAAAGTTAAAAACTAAAAAAATATATATATGTACACTTGATGAGATTAATAATGAACTATATATTGCAAGGAAAACAAGATTAGTAAACTTTATAAGATAATAATAGAAAGTATCCAAAATGAAACCCCAGAGACAAAATATATTAAAAAGGATGTACAGGGCATCACTGAGGTGTATGACAATATCAGGTGGTATGATCTAAGTGTAATTGGAATCCTAAGAAAGAGAAGAGATGGGATTAGAGAACAAATCTTTGAAGATTTTGTGGCTGAATATTTTTTGGAATGGATTATACCTTCCTTTTTATATCATCTACTTAAAATTTTTTAACATTTTCAGAGGAGAGCAAGATGGCGGCAAAGTAGGAGGACCCTAGGCTTGGTTCATCCCGTGAGCACAACTAGATAAGTATCAAATTATCCTAAATATGCCAGAAATAGACCTGAAGACTGACAGAACAAACTCAAAACTAAAGAGAGAGAACAGGCCACACTGAAGAAAGTAGGAAGTTAGGAGAGAAAGAGATCCCAGGTTCTACAGAGGGGAAAGAACCATGATCACAGAGAAGGGCAAGAGACAGGAGCACATTCCTTAATCTGGGGAAGGAAACAGACATCCAGACCCAGGAGGCACAGAGAACTCCCATCAAAACCAACAAAAATGGGCGCCTGGGTGGCTCAGTTGGTTAAGCGACTGCCTTCGGCTCAGGTCATGATCCTGGAGTCCCGGGATCGAGTCCCGCATCGGGCTCCCTGCTCAGCAGGGAGTCTGCTTCTCCCTCTCCTGCTCCCCCCTATTGTGCTCTTTCTCTCTCTCAAATAAATAAATAAATAAAATCTTTAAAAAAAAAAAAAACCCAACAAAAATGGGGCAACACCAAGACACATTGTAATTAAATTTACAAAATAAACTGATAAAGAAAAAAAAAAAAGAAAAGCAGAGTCCCATATTAGGCTCCTTGCTCAACAGTGAGGCTGCTTCTCCTTCTGCCTGCCACTCCCCTGCTTGTGCACTCACTTTCTCTCTTTCTCACAAATAAATAAATTCTTAAAAAAAAAATACATGGAAACTAATGAAAATGAAAACACAATGGTCCAAAACCTCTGGGATGCAGGAAAAGTGATCCTAAGAGGGAAATATATAGCAATACTGGGCTACCTTGAGAAGCAAGAAAAATCTCAAATAAACAACCTAACTTTATACCTAAAGGAGCTAGGAAAAGAACAACAAATGAATCCTAATGCCAGCAGAAGGAAGGAAATAATAAAGAATAGGGCAGAAATAAATGATATAGAAACTAAAAAAAAAAAAAAAATGAATAGATCAATGAAACCAGGAGTAGTTTCTTAAAAAAAAAATTAATAAACTTCATCAACCTCTAGTCAGACTTATCGAAAGAAAAAAAAAGAAAGAAAGAAAAGAAAAAAGAAGAGAGAGGAAAGACCCAAATGAATAAAATCACAAATGAGAAAGGAGAAATAACAGCCAACACCACAGAAATACAATTATTGAGAGAATATTTTGAAAACCTATATGCCAACAAACTGGACAACCTGGGGAAAATAAATAAATTCTCAGAAACATATAAATTACCAAAACTGAAACAGGAAGAAATAAAAAAAAACTTGAACACCTATAACAAGCCAAGAAATTGGATCAGTAATCAAAAAACTCCCAACAAACAAAAGTCCAGGACCAGATGACTTCACAGGCAAATTCTACCAAACATTTAAAGAGGAGTTAATGCCTATTCTTCTCAAACTATTCCAAATAATAGAAAAGGAAAGGAAACTTTCAAATTCATTATATGAGGCCATCTTACCCTGATACCAAAACCAGATAAAGACACCATTAAAAAAGAACTGCAGGCCAATATCCCTCATGAACATAAATGCAAAAATCCTCAAATAAAATACTGGCAAACCAAATCCAATAATACATTTAAAAAAAATCATGGAGGATCAAGTGGGATTCAGTCCTGGGTTAGGAGGGTGGTCTAACATTTTCAAAACAATCAATGTGATACATCACATTAATAAAAGGATAAGAACCATATGATCCTTTCAATAGATGCAGAAAAAGCATATTGACAAAGTACAACACCCATTCATGATAGAAACCCTCAATAAAGTAGGTTTAGAGGGAACATACCTTAACTTAAAAAAGGCCATATATGAAAATCCCATAGCTAATATCATCCTCAATGGGGAAAAACTGAGAGCTTTTCCTCTATGTTGAGGAACAAGATGGGGATGTCCACTTATGCCACTGTTATTTAACATAGTGCTAGAAGTCCTAGCCTCAGCAATCAGACAACAAAAAGAAATAAAAGGCATCCAAATTGGCAAGGAAAAAGTCAAACTTTCATTATTTGCATATGAAATGATACTATATTTGGAAAAACCTAAAGACTCCACCCAAGAACTGCCAAGACTGACACACAAATTCAGTAAAGTCATAGGATACAAAATCATTGTACAGAAATCTGTTGCATTTCTATACACCAATATTGATGCAGCAGAAAGAGAGGTTAAGGAATAAATCCCATTTGCATTTGTACCACAAACAATAAAGTACCTAGGGGTAACCAAGAGGTAACCAAAGAGGTAAGAGATCTGTACTCTTAAAACTATAAAACCCTGATGAAAGAAACTGAAGATGATACAAAGAAATGGAAAAACTTTCCATACCCATGGATTGGAAGAACAAATATTGTTAAAATGTCTATACTATCCAAAGCAAGCTACATATTTAATGCAATCCCTATCAGAATACCAACAGCATTATCACAGAACTAGAACAATCTTAAAATTTGTATGGAATCACAAACAACCCCAAACAGCCAACACAATCTTGAAGAAAAACAAAGCTGGAAGCATCACAATTCCACACTTCAGTTTTATATTATCCAGCTGTAGTGACCAAAACTGTATGGTACTGGCACAAAAATAGACACATAGACCAATGGAACAGAATAGAAAACTCAGAAATGAACCCACAACTATAAGGTCAATTAATCTTCAACAAAGCAGGAAAGAATATTCACTGGGAAAAAGAATGTCTCTTCAACAAATGGTGTTGGGAAAACTGGATAGCAACATGCAAAAGAATAAAACTAGACCACTTTCTTACACCATACACAAAAATAAACTCAAAATGGAGTCAAAACCATAATATGAGACCTGAAACCATACAAATCCTAGAGAAGAACACAGGCAGTAACCTCTTTGACATCGGCCATAGCGACTTCTTTCTAGGTATGTCTCCTGAGGCAAGGGAAACAAAAACAAAAATAAACTATTAGGACTTCATCAAGATAAAAAGCTTTTGCACAGTGAAGGAAACAGTCAATAAAACTAAAATGCAACCTACTGAATGGGAGAAGATATTTGTAAATGACATATCTGATAAAGGGTTATATCCAAAATATATAAAGAATTTATAAAACTCAACACTCATAAAATAAAATGATTAATCCAATCAAAAAACGGGCAGAAGACATGAATAGACATTTTTCCAAATAAAATATACAGATGGCCAATAGACACATGAAGAGATGCTCAACATCACTGATCATTAGGGTAATGCAAACTAAGAGTACAGGGAGATATCACCTCACACCTATCAGAGTGGCTAAAATCAAAAACACAAGAAACACCAGGTATTGGTGAGAATGTGGAGAAATGGAACCATCTTGCACTGTTGGTGGGAATGCAAACTGGGGCAGCCACTCTAGAAAAAAATATGCTGGTTCCTCAGAAAGTTAAAAATAGAACGACCCTCTGATCTGCAATTGCTCTACTAGGTATTTACCCAAAGAATACAAAACTACTAATTCAAAAGGATACATGCACCCCTATGTTTATAGCAGCATTATTTACAGAGCCAAATCATGGAAACAGCCCAAGTGTCCATCAGCTGATGAATGGATAATGAAGATGTGGTATATATATACAGTGGAACAGTACTCAGCCATAAAAAAGAATGACATTTTGCCATTTGCAGTGACATGGATGAAGTTAGAGTATTATGCTAAGTGAAATAAGTCAGTCAGAGAAATAAATACCGTATTATTTCACTCAGATGTGAAATTTAAGAAACAAGCGAGGGGAAAAATAGAGATGGAGAGGCAAACCAAGAAACAGACGCTTAATATAGAGAACAAACTGATAGTTACCAGGAGGGATATGGGTGGGGGGATTGATTAAATAGGTGATGGGGATTCAGGAATGTACTTGTCATGATGAGCACTGGGAGATGTATGGAGGTGTTGAATCACTGTATTGTACACCTAAAACTAATAAAACACTCTATGTTGAATTAACTTAAAAAAACTTTTTTTAACATATTGAATACAGTTATTTTTACTGATTTAAAGTCTTTATAGGGTTAATTTAAATATCTGCTTCAGTCTGGGTTGATACTAACTTTTCATTTCATTGTAGGTAATATTTCTCGGCTACTGTGCATACCTGATAATTTTTTATTAGGTCCACACACTGTGAATTTTACCTTAGCGAGTGACGATTTTTGTATCCTTATAAATTGCTTTTGAGATTTGCTCTGAGATAGAGTTAAGTTACATGAAAAAAGTTTGATCTTTCAAGTCTTATGTTTAAAATTTTTAGTAAGTATCAGAGTAGTGTTGAATCTAGGGCTAAGTACATGTATACTTCAGAGATATTGTGGGTTTGATTCTGAATTACCATGATAAAGCAAGTATCACCCTAATGTGAATCAAATGAATTTGTGGTTTCCCAGTGCATATAAAAGTTATGTTTACACTATACTGTAGTCTATTAAGTGAGCAATAGCATTATGTCTAAAAAAACAATGTACATACCTTAACTAAAAAAATATTTTATTGCTAAAATATGTTAACCATTGTCTGAGCTTTCAGTGAGTCATAATCAGTGATTACAGATCAACATACATATAATAATTAAAAACTTAAACTATTTTAAGAATTATCAAAATGTGATAGAAATACACAAAGTGAGCAAATGCTATTGGAAAAATGGTAGTAACAGACTTGTTCCATGCAGGGTTGCTACAAACCTTCAATTAAAAAAAAAAAAGATGCAATATCTGTGAAGCACAATAAAGTGAAGCATGATAAAACTAGGTATGCCTGTGTTCCCCATTTCTGAGGCAAAACCAGGGTTACTCTATCCCATGCTCCATGAATTGTGAGTTTTCCAATCTGTCTGGTGAGAACAGACACTGTTCCTGTCTCTAAGTGACAGATATCATTCCCTTTTAACACTTCAGTTGATTCCTTTCTCATTGTCAAGTAGCTACCTTTTGTGAGCACACTCATGCATATTCTGTTGAATACTCTAGTGGGAGTCTCTGTAGATCTCTGTAGTTTCTTCTCAATACAGCTCTCTTAGACTCTGTTCTACAAACTCTAGCCACTTTTATCTTTCCAAGTTCTTAGCTCCTTCTCAAATCAGATAGTAAGCTGGGTTCTGCCTGGGTTGTCTCTCCCTCTGTTATGGGATGGAAGCTTTCTCAAGTACAGAGTTCCTCTATTTGTTTTCTGTCTCTTAGGGATTATTGTACTCCTTTGCCATTTTTGTGTCTTTCTCTCAGTGCTCCCTCCTCTCTAGATCTTCACCACAGAGAGGGTTTCTCCAGGCACCCTGCCAACTGCTCCCAATCCTCCCTGCATATGCTCAATGAGGAAAAAAAAGGAAAAGGGACTGCAAGAGGTGTGAATTCTCCTGTCTGTGGATACAAAGGGTTCTATAATCTCCTGCTAACACATACTTGGCCTTCAGCAATTTCTTAAAATCTGTAACTAAATTATCCTATTACCCTTGTATTAGGGCTGGTTTCTGTTTCAGAGAAACAAGTGCTTACATCACATATCCTCTGGCAGGTGCCTGTTTTTCCTTATACTTTAACTTAAGACTTCAACATATGAATCTGGGGTAGAACACAGTTCAGCCCATAACAGTATTTATAGCATCAATTTCACAAATGGCAAGATCCCATCTTTTTTATGGTTGTGTAAGGATAAGACCTTGCCATTGGAACAACATGGATGAACCCAAAGGATATTTATACTGAGTGAAATAAATCAGATTGAGAAAGACAAATATCATAGAATTTCACTCATATATAGAAACTAAGAACAAATGAATAAACAAGCAAAAAGCAGAATCAGACCTATAAATACAGGTAACAACCTGATGGTTACCAGATGGAAGGGGATGGGGGAGATGGACAAAATGAATTAAGGGGAATGGGAGATACAGGCTTCCAGTTATGGTATGAATAAATCATGAGAATAAAAGGTACAGCAGAGGGAGTATAGTCAATGATACTCTAACAGCATCGTATAGTGACCGATGGAATATAAACTTGTGGTGAGAACAGCATAACATATAGAGATACTGAATCACTATGTTGTAGACCTGAAACTAATGCAACATTGTGTGTCAACTATACTCAATAAGAAAAATAAAGCATCAATTTTGTAAATTAGACTTAATTTTTAATGTTGTATATTTAAAATAATTTATAAACAACTTTTAAGAACATCTTAATTTAAAAGAGAAGAGGCTACTTGTGGATGTTTAAGAGTCAATTTTCATATACTAGTGCAAAACCAGAAGAATATGAAGGTAACATACTATGGTTGTGAAATAAATATTAGCTTTATAAGTATATTATCTACTTAGCAACTATACACAGTCAGTTCTGCAAAAAACTAAACAATATTTCAACTCCACTATTCCAGCTCTTGTCTTTATATTGAAAGATGAGATCCATTTAGATTAGAATGTTTTTTAAATTATCTTAAAGATGATAAAATTTACCCATTCAGTATTTGTAACTATGGAGAATGTATATGTTACAAAAAGAATTTTTGTAGGCCAACATAATCATATAAATTAGAACTACAAATACCCAAGGTCTCAGAGGTAATTTAGATCTGCCAGTGGCGGTTTCTTTCTTATATTACTATCAATGATATTTGGTTCAATTTAAAATGCAATATAGTTTTCCCTGCAAAGTAGATTAAAATATTTGTTTCTTTGTAGCACATTATTATTCTAGTTATCATACTTCAAGTTATTCAATTGCTTCTCTTATTTGGCTTTTACCTGTATCAATTGTTAGTTTACATGTTTTACATGTACAGTACACACACAAACACTTATACATTGTGTGTGTATACCCACATAAACACACACATACACACATATGTAGTCTCCCTTAAAACTCTCTTAATCTGTGGTGCATAAATGCATTTTATGATTTTTTTTCCCTCTATGATCAGAGATAAGAGGGATAGGCAGACATTCCCATATACTATTCCACTCCTTAATGTCATCATGAAATTTACCAAAATTTAGAGCTTCTTCATGCTCATATTAAATCAGTCTTCTAATACTACAGTCCAAATTTATACCTTTCTTGTATGCTTTCCCCCTCATAGATTTTTCAATATTTTTTTC
The DNA here is from genome assembly GCF_002201575.2 of Neomonachus schauinslandi. Classification (NCBI taxonomy): domain Eukaryota; kingdom Metazoa; phylum Chordata; class Mammalia; order Carnivora; family Phocidae; genus Neomonachus; species Neomonachus schauinslandi. The sequence goes on along the minus strand of NC_058415.1, from coordinate 36,993,429 downwards.
AAAGCTTAACCAATGACAGCTACTTAAATTTTACACCCAAAGCAAAATTTTCAGGAGATCTCTCCAATACTTTAACTTCATAAAATTCTCTCTCTCTGTGATTTGTAGCACCACCCTTAATAAGCAAGTTAAGAGAGAGGAAGAGAAACTGGAGTCAAAAACAACAGGTCAGATTATATCCAACCAGAAGATCCTTTCCATTGTTTGTCAGGTATAAATAAACAATATCTTTGTGTCTACTGCACAACTGATTTTGTCTTTGTTCTGTCAACACTGAAGTGAAAGAATTCACACATTTGTACATTTTCCCAGTAGGTAATAGTTTTTTTTTGTTGTTATTTCTTTAGCAACATTGGTTCAAGACAACATACACAAGTTAATAAAGTAGACACCATTTATACTGATATATTTTAATATCTATCTGAGAGATTACAATTATCTATAACCCTACCTTTCATAACCAAACAATAGGGACGTGATAAAGATCACAGATAGGGAGGTAACATACAAAAATGATGGAAAACATCTGTACTCCAAGAAACACCTTTAGGATAAAAACAAAGCAACAAACGAATAGGCCATTTTTTCTATGGTATAGTACTGCGGGTTAGTTGATAGACACTAAAAATTCCTTACTCTATAATTTCTCTTGCCCTCAAAAGACATTATGTAAACAATGACCCACATATAATTGTTTCCCTTCTTTTTCTTTATGTGATTTTAATATGTGGCCCTCCCCTAAAGGAACATTCTCACTAGTTGTAGAAACAACACACACACACTGGAAACATTTAAATAACAGAAAGCAGTATGGATATAAGTCTGTGTGAAAGGTTTGGACAAAATCACTATTGAATTCAACATGTTGGGTGATAAATATGACACATTTATGGATGTTAAGATTAACATAAAGGCCTCTGCGTGTCCTCAAAGCACTGAGCTAACTCAGAACTTCAGAGTTACTGTTATATTTGGTGGGAATGGGATTGGAAACCAGGTCTCAAGGGGAAAGGCATGACAAGGAAATCTGGTGAGCGTAGGTAGCCTATTGTTAATGGAAGCATGAGACCAGGACTCCAGTTATATATTAACCACCTGTGTAACCCTAGACAAGGAATTATATCTCTCTAGGCCTCGGCTTTACCATGTGTAAACTGGAAGACGGAATTAGACCAGATGTCTTCACTTTATGTTTATGGGGCTTTAGGAGTATAGAGTGTCAGGTGAAGGACACAGTGCAGGCCTCACATCCCCAACACTGATAATACCAGTAAAGAAGCTCTATTGTTACGTGTCGTGTATATCAAAATATCCATCTATTTGAGGATAAAAAGTAATTATGTTTGAAAAATGGTATATTTAAAAAGAAAAAGATTGAGAACCATTGGCTTAGTTTACTCTTCCAGTCGATGTTTTACTGAAATGTCACTGAAAACACTTGCCCGTCATGACAAAAGTGTATTCTTCACACCATTAGAAAATTCTGGAGACAAATTAACTGTAGGTCCACTTTAATAGCTTGTACTCCCCTAAGTAAAGCCCAAGTCATACTCTTACTCATATCAAAAAATAGCATTCATGACCATAAGGGAGTTGTGCCAGAGAAAAGGTAACCAACTTAGCTAAAACCTCTGAAAGGAAAAGAAGCACATCTTTCTCTCTCTTGCCCTCTTTTTCTCACTCTCACTGACTGGTTTAAGCCTCTACCTTTTGGTAAGACATGCATTCTCAAGCAGTCTTTTTTGTATCTTTCTCTTACACTGTAGCTTCTGATGCTATCAACCCTCTGCACCATCACTGTTGCCAATGGTCATTTACAAATCTGTCCATGTTTATCTTGATGCTCAAGAATGTTTTCTCACCAGGTTAAATACCTTTTAAGCCATAAATTAAGGTAGACTTGTACTGTGTTAAAACTTCTATTTTACTGTTCTTTTTGTAATTTGGCACAAAATTCTTTGATGCTAGGTAAGATGATAAGACCCGAAATTTGTTTCTTCTACACTGAATCAACCAATGTAACTCTAAATTCTCAATTTTCAAGAAAATTTCTTAACACTCTGTAGTAGAAACAGAATACTGGGTTCATAGTCTAATTTTTAATTTTCTAACTATAGCCTTGGGGAAATTACTGAATGACTTACCGTGTCCTCATCTGTAAAATAGTGATTTAATTTTGTTTCGCAAGATGGTGTGAAAACTAATTCCCTGGTGAGATGCTGAGATCACAGTAGGAATTAACAAGTTAAATTTCCCATTTCTTCCCCTGCCAACACATTATTTTTGAGTTTAAGAGACCATGTATGTTCCTTTAATTTCCTCCAATATGTCTGGCCAAGGTGCATTCTGGTCATTGTGTAGCCCTGCTTGCCCAAGGAGGCATTATGCAAATTTCTGTGGTAGGCATAGAAAGAGCCTCTTGTGGTGCCCTGGCTATACTGCCATTCGTATATTAAGGTTTGACTGGTCCTATCACTCAAGTAAATATATGACATTTTCATATACAGATTTCCGTCTCTTTCTAGCAAGTGTTTTAGAGTTTCTAATATCATCTTGCTTCTACAAGAATAAATACTATTTCCAATTGTAGCACACTTCTTAGGCTGTTATTCTAAGCTTCCCATAACACTACTGTAAATCTCTCTATTAGACCGGGCATCCATGAAAGCTGGCTTTGAGTTTCCTAAGTGAGTCAAGGCATTGATTATTCATTCTTCCAATGAATACTATGGAGTATTTCCTGTGTGCCAGGGATGATAATAAGCACTTGAAGTACAATGTTGAAAAGGGTATGCAAAACTTCTTTTATTAAAGTGGGGGTACTGAGGATAAACAAATGCTTAAATACTGTAAATTATAGCCCTTAGACAGAGGAACACTGCATAGGGTTCAGGAGACACTAGGAAAGGACTTTCTGGGCATAAGATACTTAAACTGAAACGTGAATCATGAAAAGAGCTGACTTAGCAAAAACCTAAAAGACTGTTGTGCAGGATCAGTACGAAGTTCTAAAATAGTTTGTAACTATGTTATTTTGTTTGATAGGTAGATCTACTATCCTTTAAAAATTTAGAAATTTTTTACATCAAATGGCCATTACTATTTTATTATTCTATGCTATTTATGTTTTCCTTATAAAAGAATTTTATGAGCATTGGTTTTCATTCTGATAATATATTTTGTGTGGTTCAATACTAAATATTTCATCTAAATTTACATTTATTTTTATATATTTTCAATATTATAATCTTAAAGAAAATCATTAGTAAAATCATAAAAACTTATTTGTTGTGGTTTTGTTGTCTTGCACTTTTCTAATAGCCCCATATATTCAAATATAAAATCTATGTTAGGTGGAGTAAATTATTTTCCCATGAAAAAAAATACATTCCTCATTCATTTACTCTGTATTGTCATGTATTGAATCTCTTCTCAAAATTACTGTTTCAACTTTTCAACAGCAGTATCCCATCAATATGGTACTGGAAAAAACATTAAGTATAATTAAAGTCAAGTGGTTTATAATTTGTTGGTAGAATTGATTTTTCTCTGAAAACTTAGGCATCTAAAATCAAGTGTGCTTTCCTGGAACTGGAAAGTATGTTCTTGACCCTATGTTTTCTCCTCATTAATAAATGCTGGCATGTCTAGTAACTGAGCAGTATGTAAGCAACACAATCAGGATAGTATATGTTTCCTTAGATTTGTAGAGGGTTGATGGGGAGCAAATTTATTTCCTTAGATTTGTATAGGGTTTCAGTTTTTTATTTTGATTTATTTCAATCTGAGGTGACAAAAATAATTGGTTTTAATAATACAAACTTTTGTTACATAGAATGATGTCACTGTCAAAAAGACAGAAAGTAGAAAACTTAGCAGAGGCATTTTGTTACTTAGGGATAAGTTCATCAGAGAACACACTGAGGAATTCAAACAAATAAACTGCACCCACCATGCTTATTTTTCACAAGTCTTTGAGAACCACTCTGTTCCTGGAAAGACCACTTGGTTACAACAGAGATGTCCAAAAACAAAGAAAATCATACATGTACCTGGGAAATTGCAGAGTTAAGCAAACCTCTTTTAGTTATGTATGCTTGACAGATTACAAAGGTTTTGTTTTATTTGTTTGTTTGTTGTTTATTTTTAGAGAGGGAGAGAGGGGGTGGAGGAAGGGACAGAGGGAGTTGGAGAGAGAATCTTAAGCAGGCTCCATGCTCAGCACAGAGACTGACACAGGGCTCGATCTCATAACCCTGAGAATATGATCTGAGCTGAAATCAAGAGTCTGATACTAACTGATGAGCCATTCAAGTGCCTCGATTACAAAGGTTTTAATAAGTTTCTGTGACCACTTCCTAATCAAAAAAATACCTGACCAAAAGGTTGCTGACTGGCAATATAAAGTGGTCCCAAAAATGGGCTTAGAGGAGACAGTGGTATCAGGGAATTATATCCCTGTCCCCTTACTTGTAACAAGTAATAAAAAGTTCTTTGCTCTCAACACTTCCTTGGGCTGTATTCAATTTAATGCACCCCAAGTGGCAAACCAGTTCAGTTCTATTACAATAAGAAACAATTTAGATACACCAGCTAACTCTACTAAGGGGTGGTATTTGTAGATCTAGAATAGCAATTCCTAATGTATGAACTATTGGAGGTTCCCGAGTCACTTTCCAGAGGACTCTGAGGCCCAAAACTTTTTTAAATAATTGCATCAGATTTTTTTTTATTGCTACCATAACAAATTACTACAAACTTAAAACAGCAGAAAATAACTAGCATTATATAGATCAGAAGTCTGATACGGGTCTCATCAGACTAAAATCAAAATGATTGGCATGACTGTGATCCTTTCTGGAGGCTCTGTGGGAAAACCTGTTTCCTTACTAATTCAGGTTGATATAGGAGAAGTTCCATTCTCTTGCTGTCAACTAAGGTCCATTTTCAGTTTCCAGAGACTTATGTATATTCCCGGGCTCATGGCCCTCTCACTCAATCTTCAGTCAGTAATAGTAGGTTGAGTGTCATTTTCACAATGCAAATCTCCCCTGCTTCTTTTTTTCTGTCACCTTTCTTTCTCTCTCACGGAAGCTAGGTATGGTTCTCTACTTTTAAGGGCTCAGTGATTATATTGGGCCAACCCAATAACCTAGGATAATCTCTCCAGCTCAAGGGCCATTAACTTTGACACATTTTCAATCTCCTGTTGTCACATAACTTCACATTTTCATAGATTCCAAGGATTAGGATATAGATATGTTTATTATTCTGCCTATCACATGGGTATTTTTCCACCTACCACACTAAGACTTTGTCTTTTTTACTTTGCCACCATTTTCACTGACAGTGTATAAACTGTTAGCATTTTTGCACAATGAAGACATTGTCACTAAACTGTATTTGAAGTTGCTGTATTTTTCACTTGCAGGTACTTGCAGTAAGATTAAAAAATAAAGGACATCAAGAATGTCCTTGATGAAACATTAAAATTATCAATTTTATTAACCATTAATTCTTCAGTACACCTCTTTGTAATATTCTGTCATGAAAAGAGAAGTGTTCATAAATAGTTTTCTTGTATTCTGAAGTATGATGACTAATGAGGAAAAACACTTCTACAATTGTTTGAATTATACACATAACTAGACTGTCTTTTCATGAAGCTACATTTTTGTTTGAATGAATAGCAGACAAATTAAGGTTATTTAAATTTGTGTTTTTGGCTGATAGTCTTGCACATGACAATTCAAGAAATCAAACAATAAAATATAAGATTTCAAGCCAAAATACAAATTAGGAAAATTTCTATGTGCCACCATGAACTAACTTCAGTGGTGATAATGATGATTGTTGTTTTTCTTTACATATTTTATTATAAAATATATATTTTATATAATAAAATATAAAATTTTATTATAAAATTTATATAAAATATTATATAATATGCAGACTTGGAATATCTGCATAACTCAATGAACTAGTATTTTTCAAATCACAAGGTACAATGTAACAAAACTATGAACAGGTTAAAAAAAAAAAAAAAACTCCATCCCCAAGTTAAGAGGCACCTGGGTGGCTCAGTCAGTTAAGCACCTGACTCTTGATTCCAGCTCAGGTCATGATCTTAGGGTATGAGATCAAGCCCTGCATCCGGCTCTGTGCTGGGCTGGGCATGAAGCCTGCTTAAGATTCTCTCTCGTCTCTCTTTCTCTTTCTCTGACCCACCTCTCTCTGTCTCTCTCTAAAAAAGGAGCAAGTTAAGAGTTAAAACAGACTTTAGTATGCAGTGATAGTTTCATATGTTAATGCCCATTGATTGGATTTCTGATTTCACACTACAACTAGTCTTTTAGAAACTACCACTTATCTGAAAAGTGTATCAAATTACTTTTCCCTTTCCCAAATATATCTTCATATACTTCAACCAAATCGACATAGCAATAAAATAAATGCAGAAGCAAATTGTAAATCCAACTATCTTGAGAGGGAAAATACAGGTTTTTTTCATAAACATTTTGCTAAAGTGTGTGAAGGGTTTATTATTGTCATTTATAAATGACTTAATAAATATTTTTAAAATTTCTCAGTCTTAATGTCAATATGGAAATAGGAAAATAAAATAATCCTGAGATAAAAAGTTTTAAGAACTGGAAATTAGTTAAAATAATTTATTTTAGTAACTGTTATGTCTATTATTAACATCATTGTTAGATATTGAAGATAAATAGCCAAATTTATGATGTTCCATGACAGAAATATATTATACAGGTAATAAATAAGCAAAAAATATGAGTTGCTTTATAAGGGTATAATCACATTTTATATATATTTGGAAATACGATTTTTGCTTTGTTAGAATATATATAACTTGTATGTTCTATCAGTTTTTTCCTCATATATTTTGAAGATCTCTGTGTTAAATGCATACATACTTGGAATTGTTTTTTTTAAGTTTTAATTTTTTTTATTTCTTAAAACAGTTTTTTAAGATTTTATTTATTTATTTGAGATAGAGTGAGAGCAAGAAAAGAGAAAGAGAGAGCACAAGCAGGGGAGAGGGGCAGGCTCTCCACTGAGCAGGGAGCCTGATGCAGGGCACTCGATCCCAGGACCTGGGATCATGACCAGGGCCAAAGGCAGATGCTTAACCAACTGAGCCACCCAGGGGTCCCCATATTTGGAATTGTTATATTCTTGGAGACTTAACTCTTTTACCATTCCATATGTAACGGTCTCTTTATTCTTGGCAATCTTCTTTGTTTCAAAGTTGCTTTGTCTGAAATTGATACAGCTCTTTCAGCTTTTTTTGCTTCATTTTATCATCACATATTTTTCTCCATACCTTTACTTTTAACCTGTATCATTATATTTAAAGTCAGTATCTTATAGACAATATATAGCTGCTTTGTATCCATTTTGATGGTCTCTGGTATATTTAAACCATTCACACATTTAGAGGGGTAATTAACAGGTGGGTTAATATTCATCATGTTTATAAATTTTCTAATCATTATATATTTCTATATATATGTAATGATATATATAATGCAATGCATTAAAAGTAAGGGTTCAGTGAAAAGGTTTGGTGAAATACACAAATAAATCTACCCCGTTAGACCATGAATTGGAATATTAAAAATATAGTTTATAGGGCCTACTCAATGGGAAGTAATTACTTTGTATAGTCATTAAAATAGTTATAATACAAAATTCCAATTCTGGGCTATTATTTTGTTTACAATATATAAGTCCATATCAGAACTTTATAATAACACATAATTGCCTATACATGATAAATAAAACAAAATATATGTGCTATTAGGCATTCTTTTTAATTTTTTTTTAATTTTTTTATTCTTATATTAATCCCCATACATTACATCATTAGTTTTAGATGAAGTGTTCCATGATTCATTGTGCACAACACCCAGGGCTCCATGCAGAATGTGCCCTCCTCAATACCCACCACCAGGCTAACCCATCCCCCCACCCCACTCCCCTATAGAACCCTCAGTTGTTTTTCAGAGTCCATCGACTCTCATGCTTCGTCTACCCCTCTGATTTCCCCCGCTTCAGTCTTCTCCTCCCGCTACCTTCTTCTTCTTCTTCTTTTTTTTTTTCGTAACATATATTGCATTATTTGTTTCAGAGGTACAGATCTGTGATTCAACGGTCTCACACAATTCACAGTGCTTACCATAGCACATACCCTCCCCAGTGTCTATCACCCAGTCACCCCATCCCTCCCACCCCACCCCCCACTCCAGCAACCCTCAGTTTGTTTCCTGCAATTAAGAATTCCTCATATCAGTGAGATCATATGATACGTGTCTTTCTCTGTTTGACTTATTTCACTCAACATAATACCCTCCGGTTCCATCCAAGTCATTGCAAATGGCAAGATCTCATTCCTTTTGATGGCTGCATAATATTCCATTGTGTATATATACCACTTCTTCTTTATCCATTCATCTGTCGATGGACATCTTGGCTCTTTCCACAGTTTAGCTATTGTGGACATTGCTGCTATAAACATTGGGGTGCACGTACCCTTTTGAATCCCTACTTTTGTATCTTTGGGGTAAATACCCAGTAGTGCAATTGCTGGATCATATGGTATCTCTATTTTCAACTTTTTGAGGAACCTCCATACTGTTTTCCAGAGTGGCTGCACCAGCTTGAATTCCCACCAACAGTGTAGGGGGGTACCCCTTTCTCCGCATCCCCGCCAACATCTGTCATTTCCTGACTTGTTAATTTTAGCCATTCTGACTGGTGTGAGGTGGTATCTCACTGAGGTTTTGATTTGGATTTCCCTGATGCCGAGCGATATTGAGCACTTTTTCATGTGTCTGTTGGCCATTTGGATGTCTTCTTTGGAAAAATGTATGTTCATGTCTTCTGCCGAATTCTTGACTGGATCATTTGTTCTTTGGGTGTTGAGTTTGATGAGTTTCTTTATAGATTTTGGATACTAGCCCTTTATCTGATATGTCATTTGCAAATATCTTCTCCCATTCTGTCGGTTGTCTTTTGGTTTTGTTGACTGTTTCCTTTGCTTTGCAAAAGCTTTTTATCTTGATGAAGTTCCAATAGTTCATTCTTGCCCTTGTTTCCCTTGCCTTTGGTGATGTTTCTAGGAAGAAGTTGCTTCGGCTGAGGTCAAAGAGGTTGCTGCCTGTGTTCTCCTTTAGGATTTGGATGGACTCCTGTCTCACATTGAGGTCTTTCAACCATTTGGAGTCTATTTTTCTGTGTGGTGTAAGGAAATGGTCCAGTTTCATTCTTCTGCATGTGCCTATCCAATTCTCCCAAAACCATTTGTTGAAGAGACTGTCTTTGTTCCATTGGACATTCTTTCCTGCTTTGTCAAAGATGAGTTGACCATAGAGTTGAGGGTCCATTTCTGGGCTCTCTATTCTGTTCCATTGATCTATGCATCAGTTTTTGTGCCAGTACCATGCTGTCTTGATGATGACAGCTTTGTAATAGAGCTGGAAGTCTGGGATTGTGATGCTGCTGGCTTTGCTTTTCTTTTTCAATATTCCTATGGCTAAGTGGGGTCTTTTCTGGTTCCATACAAATTTTAGGATTATTTGTTCCATTTCTTTGAAAAAAGTGGATGGTATTTTGATGGGGATTGCACTGAATGTGTAGATGGCTCTAGGTAGCATTGACATCTTCACAATATTTGTTCTTCCAATCCATGAGCATGGAACGTTTTTCCATTTCTTTGTGTCTTCCTCAGTTTCTTTCATGAGTATTTTATAGTTTTCTGAGTACAGATCCTTTGTCTCTTTGGTTAGATTTGTTCCTAGGTATCTTATGGTTTGGGGTACAATTTTAAATGGGATCGGCTCCTGAATTTCTCTTTCTTCTGTCTTGTTGTTGGTGTATAGGAATGCCACTGATTTCTGTGCATTGATTTTATATCCTGCCACTTGACTGAATTCCTGTATGAGTTCTAGCAGTTTTGGGGTGGAGTCTTTTGGGATTTCCACATAAAGTATATCATCTGCAAAGAGTGAGAGTTTGACTTCTTCTTTGCCGATTTGGAGGCCATTTATTTCTTTTTGTTGTCTGATTGCTGTGGCTAGGACTTCCAATACTATGTTGAATAGCAGTGGTGATAGTTGACATCCCTGCCGCGTTCCTGACCTTAGGGGGAAAGCTCTCAGTTTTTCCCCATTGAGAATGATATTCGCTGTACGTTTCTCATAGATGGCTTTTATGATATTAAGGTATGTACCCTCTATGCCTATACTCTGAAGAGTTTTGATCAAGAAAGGATGCTGTACTTTGTCAAAAGCTTTTTCTGCATCTATTGAGAGGATCATATGATTCTTGTTCTTTCTTTTGTTAATGTATTGTATCACATTGATTGATTTGTGGATGTTGAACCAACCTTGCAGCCCAGGGATAAATCCCACTTGGTCGTGGTGAATAATCCTTTTAATGTACTGTTGGATCCTATTGGCTAGTATTTTGGTGAGAATTTTTGCATCCATGTTCATCAGGGATATTGGTCTGTAATTCTCCTTTTTGATGGGGTCTTTGTCTGGTTTGGGGATCAAGGTAATGCTGGCCTCATAAAATGAGTTTGGAAGTTTTCCATCCATTTCTATTTTTTGGAACAGTTTCAGAAGAATAGGTATTAATTCTTCTTGAAATGTTTGGTAGAATTCCCCTGGGAAGCCATCTGGCCCTGGGCTTTTGTTTGTTGGGAGATTTTTGATGACTGCTTCAATTTCCTTAGTGGTTATAGGCCTGTTCAGGTTTTCTATTTCTTCCTGGTTCAGTTTGGTAGTTGATACATCTCTAGGAATGCATCCATTTCTTCCAGGTTATCGAATTTGCTGGCATAGAGTTGCTCATAATATGTTCTTAGAATTGTTTGTATTTCTTTGGTGTTGGTTGTGTTGTCTCCTCTTTCATTCATGATTTTGTTGATTTGGGGCATTTCTCTTCTCTTTTTGATAAGTCTGGCCAGGGGTTTATCAATCTTGTTAATTCTTTCAAAGAACCAGGTCCTAGTTTCTATTTCATTGATTTCTGCTCTGATCTTTATTATTTCTCTTCTCCTGCTGGGTTTAGGCTTTATATGCTGTTCTTTCTCCAGCTCCTTTAGGTGGAGGGTTAGGTTGTGTACTTGAGACCTTTCTTGTTTCTTGAGAAAAGCTTGTATTGCTATATACTTTCGTCTTAGGACTGCCTTTGCTGCATCCCAAAGATTTTGAATAGTTGTGTTTTCATTTTCATTGGTTTCCATGTATTTTTTTAATTCTTCTTTAATTTCCTGGTTGACCCATTCATTCTTCAGTAGGATGCTCTTTAGCCTCCATGTATTTAAGTTCTTTCCGACTTTCCTCTTGCGATTGAGTTCTAGTTTCAAAGCATTGTGGTCTGAAAATAGGCCAGGAATGATCCCAATCTTTTGGTACCAGTTGAGACCTGATTTATGTACTAGGATGTGATCTATTCTGGAGAATGTTCCATGGGCACTAGAGAACAATGTGTATTCCGTTGCTTTGGGATGGAATGTTCTGAATATGTCTGTGAAGTCCATTTGGTCCAGTGTGTCATTTAAAGTCTTTATTTCCTTGTTGATCTTTTGCTTAGAGGATCTGTCCATTTCAGTGAGGGGGGTGTTAAAGTCCCCCACTATTATTGTATTGTTGTTGATGTGTTTCTTTGCTTTTGTTCTTAATTGCCTTATATAATTGGCTGCTCCCATGTTAGGGGCATAGATATTTACAATTGTTAGATCTTCTTGTTGGATAGATCCTTTAAGTAGGATATAGTGTGGTTCCTCATCTCTTATTACAGTCTTTGGTTTAAAATCTAATTTGTCTGATATAAGGATTGCCACCCCAGCCTTCTTTTGGTGTCCATTAGCATGGTAAATAGTTTTCCACCCCCTCACTTTCAATCTGGGGGTGTCTTTGGGTCTAAAATGAGTCTCTTGCCGACAGCATATCGATGGGTCTTGTTTTTTAATCCACTCTGATAGCCTGTGTCTTTTGATTGGAGCATTGAGCCCATTTACATTCAGGGTAACTATTGAAAGATAGGAATTTAGTGCCATTGTATTGCCTGTAAGGTGACTGTTACCGTATATTGTCTGTGTTCCTTTCTGGTTTATGTTGCTTTTAGGGTCTCTCTTTGCTTAGAGGTCCCCTTTCAAGATTTCCTGTAGGGCTGGTTTTGTGTTTGCAAATTCCTTTAGTTTTTGTTTGTCCTGGATGCGTTTTATCTCTCCTTCAATTTTCAATGACAGCCTAGCTGGATAGAGTATTCTTGGCTGCATATTTTTCTCATTTAGTGCTCTGAATATATCCTGTCAGTCCTTTCTGGCCTGCCAGGTCTCTGTGGATAGGTCTGTTGCCAATCTAATATTTCTACCATTGTAGGTTACAGATCTCTTCTCCCAAGGTGCCTTCAGGATTTTCTCTTTGTCTCTGAGACTTGTAAGTTTTACTATTAGATGTTGGGGTGTTGACCTATTTTTATTGATTTTGAGAGGGGTTCTCTGTGCTTCCTGTATTTTGATGCCTGTTTCCTTCCGCGAATTAGGGGAATTCTCTGCTATAATTTGCTCCATTATACCTTCTGCCCTTCTCTCTCTTTCTTCTTCTTCTGGGATCCCAATTATTCTAATGTTGTTTTGTCTTATGGTATCACTTATCTCTCGAATTCTGCCCTCGTGATCCAGTAGTTGTTTATCTCTCTTTTTCTCAGCTTCTTTATTTTCCATCATTTGGTCTTCTATATTACTGATTCTCTCTTCTGCCTCATTTATCCTAGCAGTTAGTGCCCCCATTTTTGATTGCACCTCATTAATAGCCTTTTTGATTTCTACTTGGTTAGATTTTAGTTCTTTTACTTCTCCAGAAAGGGTTTCTCTAATGACTTCCATATTTTTTTCAAGCCCAGCTAGTATCTTTATTTTTATTTATTTATTTTTTAAGATTTTATTTATTTATTTGACAGAGAGAGACACAGCGAGAGAGGGAACACAGGTAGGGGGAGTGGGAGAGGGAGAAGCAGGCCTTCCACGGAGCAGGGAGCCCGATGCGGGGCCCAACCCCAGGACCCCGTGATCATGACCTGAGCCGAAGGCAGACGCCCAACCAACTGAGCCACCCACGTGCCCCCAAGCTAGTATCTTTAAAGTGATGATCTTACATCATACTAATGTCTGTATTGAGTAGGTCCCTGGCAGTCGGTACTACCTCTTGTTCTCTTTGTTGAGGTGATTTTTTCCATCTTGTCATTTTGTGCAGAGGAGAATAGATTAATGAGAAAACAAAATGCAAGCAGAGTAACAATGTCCCCAGAAAATATACTCTAAACAAATCAGAAAAGACCTGAAGCAGTGGAAAAAGAAATGGAAAGAGAGAAAAAAGAAAAAGAAAAAGAAAAAAAAGAAAAAGATAAAGATAAAAACAAACAAAAAGAAACAAAAACAAACAAAACAAAACAACAACAACAACAACAACAAAAATGTGATCAAATATGATCAGGCTGGTATATAGATCAGTGCCACACACTAGATTTGGGGTGTATATTGGTCTTATAGAAGAAAGTGCCTCCCAAAATTTTAAAGAAAGAAAATCTTATATATGTACAAAAATAAGGGTTGATATGATGAAGGGATGGAATATGACTGTAAAGATGGAAATTATAAAAAATTTTATAAAAGGAATTGATAAGAAGTTGTTTGAAAAAAGAAAGAAGAGGATTTAAAAAAAGAAAAAACAAAAAAACGGGAGAGAATGTGATCAGGCATGGGAGTAGAAAAAACCATATACTTGAGATTTAGGGTATATTTTTATCTGTTAGAAGAAACTATCTCAAAATTTTAAAGAGAGAACAACTTATATATATATGCCAAAAATACGTGTAACTACTATGAAGGGATAGAATATGACTCTAAAAATGAAAAATAAAAATGTTTTTTTAAAAAAAGGGATTGATAAGATGTTGGTTGAAAAAGGGAAAAAGAAAAATTCAAAAAAAAAAAAAGAAAAAGATAAAAGACAGTTAAAAAAAAATAACTTTGAAAGACTAAAGAATCATGGTAAAAAAGCCATGAATTCTATGTGCAGTATTCCCCTAGCGCTGGAGTTCTGCCATTCTCATTGATTGGTAAACTTGGTCTTGGCCAGCTGTTCTTGCTGATCTTCTGGGGGAGGGGTCTGTTGCCGTGGTTTCCAAATGTCTTTGCCGGAGGCAGAATTGCCCCGCCATTGCCCCCTCCTGTCTAAGTAATCTGCTCGGGTTTGCTCTCTGGGGCTTTTGTTCCCTGCAAGGTTTCCGTACAGCTTTGGATGCAGAGAGTGAAAATGGCGGCTTCCCAATCTCCGCCCCGAAGGAGTTGAAAACTTGGGGCCCCGCTACTCAGTTAACCCCCAGAGAAAAGCTGTCAGTCACTCCTGTCTCCCCGGTCTCTGGCCGCACTCCGTGCTCACCTGGCCTGTGACCGAGCGTTTCTATCTCTGGCACCCGACCCCGGGTGGAGTCTCCAAAGCCAGCAGATCCCTGTGGTGCACTCCTGCATGGCTCATCCTGGGGAAGGAAGGTGAGTCTCCCCGGATCTGCCGCTTGTTGGGTCCCTGCTGGAGGAGCAGCGGCCCGACTGTGCCACGGATCACGGTTTATGGCAACCCCGAGCTGAGAGCCCACGCCTGGGCTCCGCCTCTGCAGCCGGCTTCCCTGCTCTGTTACCTGGGAGCTCTGCCATGCTCAGGCACCCCCGGTCTTTCTGTGACCCCGAGGGTCCTGAGACCACACTGTCCCGGAGGGTTCCACCCCCCGCTTAGCCACCAGAGTGATGTCCCTCAGCAGAGCAGACTTTTAAAAGTTCTGATTGTGTGCTCCGTGGTTCTATCACTTGCCAGAAGCAGCGGACGGAGGCCCCTCCCCCGCTGTCTATCCTCCCGAATATCGCCTCGAATTCACTTCTCCGCACATCCTACCTTCCAGAAAGTGGTCACTTTTCTGATGAGAGAGTTGTTGCTCTTCTTTTCTTCGATCTCCTGTTGAGTTTGTAGGTGTTCAGAATGCTTTGATCTCTATCCAGCTGAATTCCTGAGAGGAGACGAAATCCAGGTCTCCTACTCTTCCGCCATCTTGCTCCGCCCCTCTTATTAGGCATTCTTTTTCAGTTATTGCATGAAAAAATTGAATATTAAGTTTACAAATGTACATATTTGTAACTTTATTGGAAACAGCTTTTTTTAAGTTTCTGATATCAACAGGAATCAAGACAGTATCAGATTATAAAAGAAATTTAATTGGTTCTTCATTTCAACGAAACACGATTGTTTATTGAATTTTGATGCTGATTTGCTTGTTTCCCAGGCTAGTGAGAGACATCTCAATTATAACAGATATTCTAGTTTTAATGCCTAATTGACAAGAATCATAATTTATTCTCTTCTGTGTCACTACCACTAAAAGAAAAAAAAACCTGCTATAATGAAAAGACTGTATTATTTAAGACCAATTACTCAGCAAAATGTTATTGTCAGTAACTGTCATCCATGTAATTAAAATATGTAGAGATGGCTGTATCACGTAAGCAGTATAGTATCATGGTTAAAGTGCAGTTTCTAGAGTCAAAATGGTGAAGATTAAATTTTAATGCTACATATGGGACTTGGATAAATCACATTTTTTTTTTTAAGATTTTACTTATTTACCTTAGAGAGCAACAGCGTGTGTGTATGAACAGGAGGAGGGGCAGAAGGAGAGGGAGAATGAGAATCTCAAGCAGACTCCATGCTGAGTGAGCCCCATGCAGGGCTCAACCTCACACAATGACCCAAACCAAAATCAAGAGTCAGAAGCTGACCCAACTGAGCCATCCAGGTGCCCCAAATCACAGTGTTTTACCTTTAGTTTTCTCATGTGCCTAAATGGGAAAAATACTTACTATAGATTTGTTTTAATGATTAAATCCAAGAATCTATGGGAATGACTCATCAATTTCTTTCACATAGTAAATTCCATAATAGGTATTAGCTACATATAATGTATGATTGCTAGGTGCCTGGAAAACCTTTGCCAAATAATTATTTCCCTTCCAGTGTCTTAAATTTCACAGTTATAATAAGAGAAGTTTATGAGTTAGAAGGGATATCAGAGGTCGGAAGGGTTACTTGACTTAGTAGGTTGTAGTTTTCCTAAGATAGATTTTGGTTAGAGATAAATGCTTTTGTGTTCCTCCCATGGTGATCTTACCTTAAAATGTAAATTCTCCAGGGAAGAGTAAGTTCCTAAATTGGTTCTCACTAAGTGATGAGCTGCTGATGAGGGCAACTATCTTTCATTGAAAGGCATATTTGCGTAGTAGTTTTAAGAACATGGAAACTGAAATTGAATATTGGTTCTAATAATTAATACTAATCTTGGGCAAATTATTATTCACTTGTCTGTTACCTCTTTGTAAAATGTGAATAATTTTATAACCTACCTCATAAGACTGTTGTTAAACAAGTTAATATTTATAAAACACTGAGAAGTGTACCTAGGACATAATAAGAACTACACAAAAGCCTTATTATTATTATTATTATGTAATTATTATTCCAAAAGATATATTAGGGAACATGAAATAAAATTTAAAAACGCAGAGGAAACCACCTTTAAAGAATTGAAGCCCCCAAATTACCAGCAATACCAATCACCTAGCAGAAAAATATGTAAATTCTCTTTGGAAGAAAATAGCCTCAAAATATTTCCATGATTAATACCATAAACACACTGTCTGATACAAAATAAAAAATAATTATGAATGTTAGGAGAAAGATAGCATAGAAGAAAATCAACATAGCCAACACATAATAGAAACATGCACGAGAGTTAAAATTAGTTTTGCTAATAAACACATACTTTAAAATATATGTTGAGCAATATAAACAAAATTGTAAACTTCAACAGAAAACTGGAAATTATATCAAATACACAATGTAGAAATTTAAAAAATCAATAGGTAAATTTAGCAGGAGATTAGAGAGACCTGAAGAGAATTAGTGTACTTCTGTTACCAAACAATCTATCACAGACACTAACTCAGGAAATGAATGGGAAAGCCTTGGCACTCTGCCACAGCCAATTGCTCTGTCCCTGGGAACCCGGAGCAGGCTGGAAAAATTGAAAGCATGGCTCCTGGCTGAGTTTGCCAACACTGTTATCAAACAAACTCAGGTAAACTCATCATAAGAGAAGCCAATAACTCAAGAGATAAGGGTTTGTAAAAGAGAAAGGGAGAAATTTATTTCAGGTTCTGGCAGCCAAGAGAAGTGGCAGGCTCAAGCCTTAACAACCCCCATCTCTCCTGACAAGATGGACACCTAGAGTTTTATAGGGAGAGGTTCAGGGTATTATAGTGTAAGAGGGCAAGCAGAGAGCATGTGATCATGGATGGGGCTGGTATGTGTTAAGCCCATGATCAGGCAGGGAAAGGATGTCTTCTAGGCATTCTGTTGCTATCAGGGCTTTTCCAGTCTGGAAGTTGGAATGGTCCAGTCATTGTCAATGTCTCAAGAAAGTGGGATAAGAAATAACTGTTGGGGTCTATAGTTAAGCAAGAGAGCTCACTGATACTTGAAGATAGACTGCAATAAATATCCAAAAGGAAGCATGGAGAGACAGAATTTTAGAAACATCGAAGCAGGGGACAGGGGAGGGAGATAGAGGAATAGTCATATTTGGAAAAGAATGAACTGAGAACTTTCTAAACTGATGATCTCAAAGGATAGATTAAATACATTCTAAAAACCACAAACAGTACAAACAAAGAGTAATCTACAATTAGACATGAATAATCATTTTATAGGAATGCAAAGTTAAAGAGAACCTTAAAAGGAAGCAGAAAAATAAGGCAGATTACCTTCAAAAGATCAAAAATTGGACTGATAGCCAACTTGTAAATAATCTAATGGAAGCTGAATTACAGCCTCAAAGTTGTGATAGAAAATGACTTGCAAATGAGAATTCGCTAGGATAACAATGTATTTTAAGATAAAAGCATACTGAAAGAATGATCATGAAATACTGACATTCTCAGAAAATTAAAAAAAAAAAAAAACTTACCTAGGAATGGGAGCAAGATTGTAGAGGAGTAGGAGACCTAAATTTTGTCTAGTCACAGGAATTCAGCTAGATAGGTATCAAACCATTCTGAACACCTACAAACTCAATAGGAGATCGAAGAAAAGAATAGCAGCAACTCTATGAACAGAAAAGCGACCACTTTCTGGAAGGTAAGACGTGCAGAGAAGTGAATTCGAGGTGATATTTGGGAAGATAGACTGCGGGGGAGGGAGCCAGCTACCAGCAAGTGATAGAGCAGCAGAGCACAAAATCAGAACTTTCAGAAGTCGGCTCCACTGAGGGATGTCGCTCCAGTGGCTAGCAGGGGGTGGAACCCTCGCTGGGACAGTGGAGTCTCAGGACCCTCGGGGTCACAGAAAGACCAGGGGTGCCTGACTGTGGCAGAGCTCACAGGTATTGGAGTGGGGAAGCCGGCTGCAGAGATGGATCTGAGGCGTGGGCTCTCAGCTCCGGGTTGCCATAAACAGTGATCCGCGGCACAGTCGGGCCACTGCTCCTCCAGCAGGGACCCAACAAGCAGCAGATCCAGGGAGACTCCCCTTCCACCCCCAGGAGGAGCAGCGTGGGAGCACACTGCAGGGAACTGCTGGGTTTGGGGACTCCAAACGGGTTCATGTGCCAGAGATAGAAACGCTCGGTCACAGGCCAGGTGAGCACGGAGTGAGGCCAGAGACCGGGAAGACAGGAGTGACTGACTGCTATTCTCTGTGGGCTCACTGAGGAGTGGGGCCCCGAGTTCTCGGCTCCTCTGGCGTGGAGATTGGGAGGCCACCATTTTTGCTCTGGTCATCCAAAGCCGTACGGAAAGCTTGCAGGGAAAAAAAGCTCCCGAGAGCAAACGAGAGCAGATTACTTAGCACAGACCCGGCAAGGCCAGGGCAATTCAGCCTCTGACAAAGACATTTGGGAACCATGGCAACAGGCCCCTCCACCAGAAGATCAGCAGGAACAGCCAGCCAAGACCAAGTTCACTGATCAATGAGAACAGCAGAACTCCAGCACTAGGGGGATACTGCACATAGACATCATGGCTTTATTCCCATGATTCTTTAGTCTTTCAAAGTTAATTTTTTTTAACTGTCTTTTTTTTTTCATTTTTCTTTTTCCATTTTTCAACCAACATCTTATCAATCCCTTTTTAAAAAATTCTTTTTTTATTTTTCATTTTTAGAGTCCTATTCTATCCTTTCATAGTACTTAACCTTATTTTTGGCATATATATATATATATATATATATATGTTGTTCTCTCTAAAATTTTGGTATACAGGTTCTTCTTACAGATCAAAATATACCCGAAATCTATAGTGTATGGCTTTGTTTTTGTCTGCTGCCTGATCACATTCTCTCCCTTATTTTTTTTTAATCCTCTTCTCTTTTTTTTTAACCAACTTATTATCTTATCAATTTCTTTTATAAAATCTGTTATAATTTTCATTTTTACAGTCAGATTCCATCCTTTCATCGTATTAACCCTTATTTTTGTACATATATAAGTTTTTCTTTCTTTAAAATTTTGGGAGGCACTTTCTTCTAACAGACCAAAATACGCCCAAAATCTAGTGTGTGGCACTGATCTATGCACCAGCCTGATCATATTTGATCATATTCTGTTTTATTGTTTTGTTTTGTTTTTGTCTATTTGTTTTTATCTTTTTCCTTTTCTTTTTTTTTTTTTTTTTTTTTCTTTCTTTCCTTTTCTTTTCCCTTTGGTTCAGGTCCTTTCTGATTTGTTTAGGGTTTATTTTCTGGGGATGTAGTTACCCTGTTAGCATTTTGTTCTCTCATTCATCTATTCTACTCTGGACAAAATGACAAGATGGAAAAAATCACCTCAACAAAAAGAACAAGAGGCAGTTCCAACTACCAAAGATCTAATCAATACAGATATTAGTAAGATGTCAGAAGAAGAATTCAGAATGATGATTTTAAACATACTAGCTGGGCTTGAAAAAAACATGTAACTTATTAAAGAAACTCTTTCTGGAGAAATAAAAGAACTAAAATCTAACGAAGTTGAAATCAAAAGGGCTATTAATGAGGTGCAATAAAAAATGGAGGCTCTATCTGCTAGGATAAATGAGGCAGAAGAGAGAATTAGTGATATAGAAGACCAAATGATGGAAAATAAGGAAGCTGGGAAAAAGAGAGATAAACAACTACTGGATCACAACGGCAGAATTCGAGAGATAAGTGATATCATAAGAAGAAACAACATTAGAATAATTGGGATCCCAGAAGAATAAAAAGAGAGGGAGGCAGAAGATATATTGGAGCAAATCATAGCAGAAAATTTCCCTAATTTGGGGAAGGGAACGGGCATCAAAATCCAGGAGACACAGAGAACCCCTCTCAAAAATCCATAAAAATAAGTCAATACCCCAACATCTAATACTAAAATGTACAAGTCTCAGAAACAAAGAGAAAATCCTAAAAGCAGCTCAGGAGAAGAGATCTGTAACCTACAATGGTAGAAACATTAGATTGGCAACAGACCTATCCACAGATATCTGGCAGGCCAGAAAGGACTGGCAGGATATATTCAGAGCACTAAATGAGAAAAATATGCAGCCAAGAATACTACATCCAGCTAGGCTGTCATTGAAAATTGAAGGAGAGATAAAAAGCTTCCAGGACAAACAAAAACTAAAGGAATTTGCAAATACAAAACCAGCCCTACAGGAAATCTTGAAAGGGGTCCTCTAAGCAAAGAGAGAGCCTAAAAGCAACATAGAACAGAAAGGAACACAGACAATATATGGTAACAGTCACCTTACAGGCAATACAAAGGCACTAAATTCATAACTTTTAATAGTTACCCTGAATGTAAAAGGCGAAAGATTTATACGATCTGAAGAGAAACCAGAGTATTTTACCCTGAGGGTAAATGGGCTAAATGCTCCAATCAAAAGACACAGGCTATCAGATTGGATAAAAAAACAAGACCCGTCGAGATGCTGTCTGCATGAGACTCATTTTAGAACGAAAGATACACCATGATTGAAAGTGAGGGGGTGAAAAACCATTTACCATGCTAATGGACACGAAAAGAAAGCTGGGGTGGCATTCCTTATATCAGACAAATTAAATTTTAAACAAAGGCTATAATAAGAGATGAGGAAGGACACTATATCATACTTAAAGGGTCTATCCAACAAGAAGATCTAACAGTTGTTCATATCTTTGCCCCTAACATGGGAGCAACCAATTAATAACAAAAGCAAAGAAACACATTGACAACAATACAATAATAGTGGGGGACTTTAACACCCCCCCTTGCTGAAATGGACAGATCATCTAAGCAAAAGATCAACAAGGAAATAGACTTTAAATGACACACTGGACCAAATGATATTCACAGATATATTCAGAACATTCTATCCCAAAGCAACAGAATACGCATTGTTCTCTAGTGCCCATGGAACATTCTCCAGAATAGATCACACCCTAGGTCACAAATCAGGTCTCAACTGATACCAAAAGTTTGGGCTCATTCCCTATTTTCAGACCCCATTGTTTGAAACTAGAACTCAATCACAAAAGGAAAGTCGGAAAGAACTCCAATACATGGAGGCTAAAGAGCATCTACTAAAGAATGAATGGGTCAACCAGGAAATTAAAGAAGAATTTAAAAAATTCATGGAAACCAATGTAAATGAAAACACAACTGTTCAAAATCATTGGGATGCAGCAAAGGCTGTCCTAAAAGGAAAGTATATGGCAATTAAAGCCTTTCTCAAGAAACAAGAAAGGTCTCAAGTACACAACCTAACCCTCCACCTAAAGGAGCTGGAGAAAGAACAGCAAATAAAGCCTAAACCCAGCAGGAGAAGAGAAATCATAAAGATCAGAGCAGAAATCAATGAAATAGAAAACAAATGAAAAGTAGAACATATCAAGGAAATTAGGAGCTCGTTCTTTAAAAAGATTAACAAGACTGATAAACCCCTGGCCAGACTTATCAAAAGGAAAAGAGAAAGGGCCCAATAAATAAAATCATGAATGAAAGAGGAGCGATCACAACCAACACCAAAGAAATACAAACAATTATAAGAACCTATTATCAGCAACTATATGCTAGCAAATTAGACAATATGGAAGAAATGGATGCATTCCTAGAGACCTATAAACTACAAAAACTGAACCAGGAAGAAATAGAAAACCTAAACAGACCCATAAGCAGTAAGGAAATTGAAGCCGTAATCAAAAATCTCCCAAGAAACAAAAGCCCAGGGCCAGATGGCTTCCCAGAGGAATTCTACCAAACATTTCAAGAAGAATTAATACCTATTCTGAAAGTGTTCCAAAAAATAGAAATGGAAGGAAAACTTCCTAACTCTTTTCACGAGGACAGCATTACCTTTACCTCAAAACCAAAGACGCCCTCAAAAGGGAGAATTACAGACCAATATCCCTGATGAATATGGATGCCAAATTCTCACCAAAATACTAGCCAATAGGATCCAGCAGTACATTAAAAGGATTATTCACTACAACAAAGTAGGATTTATTCTTGGGCTGCAAGGTTGGTTCAACATCCACAAATCAATCAATGTGATACAAAACATTAATAAAAGAAAGAACAAGAACCATATGATCCTCTCAATAGATGCAGAAAAAGCATTTGACAAAGTACAGGATCCTTTCTTGGGATCAAAACTCTTCAGAGTATAGGGATAGAGGGCACATACCTCAATATCATAAAAGCCATCTATGAAAAACCCACAGCAAATATCATTCTCTATGGGAAAAAAACCAAGAGCTTTTCTCCTAAGGTCAGTAATATGGCAGGGATGTCCACTATCACCACTGCTATTCGACATAGTACTGGAAGTCCTAGCCTCAACAATCAGAGAACAAAAAGAAATAAAAGGCTTCTGAATCAGCAAAGAAGAAGTCAAACTCTCACTCTTTGCAGATGATATGATACGTTATGTGGAAAACCCAAAAGACTTCACCCCAAAACTCCTAGAACTCAAACAGGAATTCACTAAAGTGGCAGGGTATAAAACGAATCCACAGAAATCAGTGGCATTTCTATACACCAAGAACAAGACAGAAAAAAGATAAATTAAGGAGTCGATCCTATTTTCAATTACACCCAAAACCATAAGATACTTAGGAATAAATCTAACCAAAGAGTCAAAGAATCTGTACTCAGAAAACTATAGAATACTCATGAAAGTAATTGAGGAAGACACAAAGAAATGGAAAAACGTTCCATGCTCATGGATTGGAAGAACAAATATTGATGAATATGTCTAATGCTACCTAGAGCAATCTACACATTCAATGGAATCCCTATCAAAATACCATCAACTTTTTTCAAAGAAATGGGACACATAATCTTAAAATATGTATGGAACAAGAAAAGGCCCTGAATAGCCAGAGGAATGTTGAAAAAGAAAGGAAAAGCTGGTGGCATCACAATTCTGGACTTCAGGCTCTATTACAAAGCTGTCATCACCAAGACAGTATGGTGCTGGCACAAAAAAACACACATAGACCAATGGAACAGAATAGAGAGCACCAAAATGGGCCCTCAACTAATTTGGTCAACTCATCTTTGACAAAGCAGGAAAGAATGTCCAATGGAAAAATGACAGTCTCTTTAAAAATTGGTGTTGGGAAAATTGGACAGCCACACACAGAAGAATGAAACTGGACCATTTCTTTATACCACACACAAAAATAGACTCAAAATGGATGAAAGCCCTAATGGTGAGACAGGAATCCATCATAATCCTACAGGAGAACACAGACAGCCACCTCTTTGACCTCAACCACAGCATATTCTTCCTAGAAACATCTCCAAAGGCAAGGGAAGCAAGCGCAAAAATGAACTATTGGGACTTCATCAAGATAAAAAGCTTTTGCAAAGCAAAGGAAACAGTCAACAAAACCAAAAGACAACCTACAGAATGGGAGAAGATATTTGCAAATGACATATCAGAAAAAGGGCTAGTATCCAAAATCTATAAAGAACTTATCAAACTCAACATCCAAAGAACAAATAATCCAATCAAGAAATGGGCAGAAGACATGAACAGACATTTTTCCAAAGAAGACATCCAAATGGCCAACAGACACATGAAAAAGTGCTCAATATTGCTCGGCATCAGGGAAATCCAAATCAAAACCTCAATGAGATACCACCTCACACCAGTCAGAATGGCTAAAATTAACAAGTCAGGAAATGACAGATGTTGGCAAGGGATGTGGAGAATGGGGATCCGTCCTACACTGTTCGTAGGAATGCAAGCTGGTGTAGCCATTCTGTAAAACAGTATGGAGGTTCCTCAAAAAGTTGAAAATAGAGCTTCCCTATGAGCCAGCACTTGCACTACTGGGTATTTACCCCAAAGATACAAATGTAGTGATCCAAAGGCATATGTGCACCCCAATGTTTATAGCAGGTATGTCCTCAATAACCAAACTATGGAAAGAGCCAAGATGTCCATCAGCAGATGAGTGGTAAAGAAGAGAAGGTATATATATGTGATGGAATATTATGCAGTCATCAAAAAAAATGAAATCTTGCCATTTGCAATGACATGGATGGAACTAGAGGGTATTATGCTAAGCGAAATAAGTCAATCGAAAGACAAGTATCATATGATCTCACTGATATGAGGAATTTCAGAGACAATACTGAGGATCATAGGGGAAGGAAGGACAAAATGAAACATGATGAAACCAGACAGGGAGAGAAACCATAAAAGACTCTTAATCTCAGGAAACAAACTGAGGATTGCTGGAGTGGAGGCAGGGTGGGAAGGATGGGGGGTGCTGGGTGATGGACATTGGGGAGGGTATGTGCTATGATGGGCGCTATGAATTGTGTAAGACTGATGATTCTCAGACCTGTACCTCTGAAACAAATAATACATTGTATGTTAAAAAAAAAAAAAAACAAGAAGAAGAAGATAGTAGGAATGGAAAAATGAAGGGGGTGGGGGAATTGGAGGGGGAGAGGAACCATGAGGGACTAGGGACGCTGAGAAACAAACTGAGGGTTTTAGAGGGGAGGGGGTAGGGGATAGGTTAGCCCAGTTATGGGTATTAAGGAGGGCACGTATTGAATGGAGCACTGGGTGTTACACAGAAACAATGAATCATGGAACACTACATCAAAAACTGATGATGTAATGTTCGGTGACATAACATAATAAAAAAAAAAACAAACCTCATCTATTAAAAGTGCAATAAGATGGTATTGGGTATTTTTTAGCCAGAAGGAAAATGATTCCAAATGGAAAATGGAAAATTGAGATGGAACACAAAAAGGTTTCAAAGTAAGTGTACTATTTTACACTGAAAATTTTAGAATTCCATATGTCCCATGGGACATATGTGGGAGAATATTTGGTGCTTTAAATTGTTTTCATTTTAGCTATTTTTGTGCTTATGTAGTTTTATCATTTTTGTATTTGTTTTTATTTATCTGCTGACTAATGATGTTGAGAATTTATTTATATACTTCTTGGATTTTTTTATATCTTCTTTTAAGAAGTGCCTATTCAAGTATTTTGCCAATTTATTACTTTATTCATCTGTTTGTTACTAAGGTCCAGAGTTTTAGTTTTTAAAATATATTGTGGATATAATTCCTTTTCAATAATATATGTGATTTACAAATATTTTCTACTAGATATCATATTGGTTTTTTTGATGAGCATGAATTTTTAATTTTTATAAATTCCAATTTATTAATGTGTCATATGGTTCATACACTGGTATCCTAAGTTATCTAGCCTAACTCAGAATTGTGAGGATATACCCATTTTCTTCTATTATCTTTACTGATTTTGATCTTAAGTTAGCCCTATCATCCAGTTCAAACTGGTTTTTGTCTAAACTGTGATGTAATAGTCAAGAGCAGCTCTTGCTGCTGCTTCTCCTCTTCCTCTACTATGCACAGCCTATGCTTAAGACGTGGTGAGTTATGATCCCTCTTCTTAAGGACATAGGATCCTTGTAAACTGTTTAAAATTTTCCTTGGAAGATTTGTTTATTCTCCCCCATCTTTTAAATTCACTCAATCATTATATCACTATGGATTCATAGTTATTTATTTTATAGATGGAATTTAATCCAAATCTATTTATTTTGTTACTCACATTGTTTTGATATTCATGAGAGGAGAAGCCAAAATGTTTGGTGGCTTTGTTTTACAAAGTTATTAAGGATTCACTTTTAAACAATTTTCTAGAATATATATATTAAAAAATAGTAAAAGTGGCTTTAAATGAAACAGAGAACCCTTTGTGCAAATGAGTTAGTCTAAATATTAATTAATGAATATAACACTTGGCATGAAAGAACTAAGTTCAATCATTAAATCTTCCAATAATAATAATCAGAATTTATCTAAGCATAAATTCTTCAAATATTGTATGTATAACATACTTAAAAAGAAAAGGAAAAATAACTGCCTCTGTTTTTCAGAAACTATATTCTAACAATCAAAATCATGTTAAAAAACAAATTTAAAATAATGCCTATCCCTCTGAACTGAGAAAAAATTAAATCTACGTAGGCTTTTATGGACGGCTGAAGAAAACACCACCAACAAAAAAGCAGCATATCCTTAATATATGTCATACACTTCTAAAATTTAAAAAAAAACAAAAAACAAAAAAAAAAACTGTTTCATTCTGTGGGACAATAATGTAACATGAGACACAACAGAAACATCTTTGGCTCTATTATCCTAAAAACACTATAGAGCGCCTGGGTGGCTGAGTTGGTTAAGCATCTGCCTTCAGCTCAGGTCATGACCCCAGGGTCCTGTGATTGAGCCCCACATTGGCCTCCCTGTTCAGTGGGGAGTCTGCTTCTCCCTCTCCCTCTGCTCCTCTCCCTCCCCCTGTTCACACGCTTGCACTCTCTCTCATAAAAACAAAACACAAACAAAAAATAACACCATAGTCTACATTGGATTATGTACACAATACAGATAAACTTTATGAAGCTCTACACAAAAGTCTGCAATGCTTAAAGGGTCCATAAGTCAATAAAAGATGACTTACTGTTAAAACATTCCTATGCATTCTAAGTGACATGCATAGATGTTTGATGCACACTCTTAAAATGAAAAATTTATTTCCTTAAAAGTGTTATAACTTTTCTCCAAGGAGTGACGATAATAACCTGTATTGTGAGAAACTAATACAGAAGACAGACCATTTAGACTTTCCTAATAACGTCATTATATTTAGCAACTAATGGGAGTAATGTCAGTGTTCTGTGTTTTATTTGCATTTATTATATTACCACAGTACAAATTCTAAATGCAACTTTTAACTTGAAGAACCACCCATATTACTGCCAAAGACTTTATTAATTTTTTTAGACTTTGAATAATTTAACTACATAGAGATAATTCAGATATGACACATAGGAACAGTACAATTAGAGTAATTTGCCTTAGAAATTTCCAAATCAAAATCTTTTTTTCTGATATCTGGGGAAAAATATGTTACAGTTAGCTACATGAATAAGTTCATTTTATAGGTTAAGGTATTAGTACTCAAAAAATTTTTATGACTTCTACAGCTTTTCATACAGTGGAATCAGAATGAAAACTCAAGATCCTTCCCTTACTTTTATTCAAATGTAAAATAGACATTTTAAAAAGCTTGAGAATGTATACATTTTAAAAATGAGAATGCAGTAGGGGTGCGTGAGTGGCATGGTAGGTTAAGTTTCTTTGGATCAGGTCATGATATCAGGATCCTGGGATCCAGCCCCCCATTCAGTCCCCATCAAGTCCAGGGGTCATCAGGGAGTCTTCTTGTACCTCTGCCCCTGCCCCAACCCATGATATCTCTCTCAAATAAATAAAATCATTGAAAAAAAAGAGAATGTAATAATAGAAATTTTCCAAAGTTATCACAAATATTCAAAATTATGCTTAGAAGTTGTCCAAATTTTCTTCCAATTATTATGAAAAAATTAGCATTTTCATTCTTGTGTGTATGTATAAACATATGTACACAAATATCTTAATAATTTTGTGATACATTCATATTAGGAGGAAAATACTGTTCCATGCAATTCTGCATAGTATTTTTTCTTAATACATTCTGATATTTAAGTAGAAATGTTAATGTCTTAAAAGTTACATCAAAAGTATGATTTGCAATATTTATAAAATTCAATTAACTTCCATGTATAAATTTGAGTTAAATTTTTCATATATTAAGAAAATATTAGGTAGAATCACAAAGACTTGTGTAATAGTGGTTATTATGTATTCTGGATTATATAATTTTAGAATACAACAAAAAGTTATAAAAAATATCTGAAATTTAGGTTTTTTATATGTTGTTTTTGGAAAGGCATTCAATTCAATAATTCTCTATTAATCACATGCTGTCATTAATGTGATATGCTTAAAAAGATAATCTAATAACTTATATAACTTGATATTAAATGAATTTATATAAATTCTTAAAAGACATTATAAGTAGATCATTATTATTCCTATATAAAGATTTTTTTAATTCAAAGAACATAAAAATTCTTTTAAAATGTGAAAAAAAGAGTCATGACTAATAAAATTGGATTCCTCAAAATTATGTACCATATTAAATTCAGAGGAAATAATATCAGTCATTTCTATTTCCCTCTTGTAATTATGTTTTCTTCTGTATATATCTCTCCTCTCATTCCTTCAAAGGAAAAATGTATAACAATACACACTGACAGATCTATCCTTTAATCAAATTTTATAAAAGCTTGGGGAATATTTAGAATTTATATGGCTGTCTGATTTTAAAGAGGTGCTTTGCACTAGTTGTCTAGGGAGTTATGAATCTCTAATAATGCAAAAGTAATGCTGAAACATCAAGACAGAACAAACATTTGTCATCTAACTACATAAAGATGAACAGAAGTATCTCTCAACATCATTCACAGGAACCACCAGAGGTATAATGTAATGATTGAGTTGAAAATATATTGAATTTATTTTCTAGAAATGGGAATGCCTTCTGTTATATGCAAAATATCAGTTTGATAAATGACTGATTATTTTAATAAAACTTTAAAATACTTTCATGTCTCTCATAAAAAATATCAAACCACTATTGTTTTTCATATTATGTTCAAAATGCAAACTGATTTTTTAATATCTGTAATTTACAATGAACCCAGAGAAAACCAAGAAATTATCTATTATTAATTTGATTTGGGCAGGTCACATAAGATTCTCTGGGATATATTCATATTAAGTGAAAACCCAATTTTATTTCTTCATTGATTTTCCCTAATAAACTGCTTTTCTTGATCCTGAAAGTGACTTTATTTATTCTGGACAATGTCCCTCAATGTAACCACTTCTATGTACCTTTCGGTACATCAGAAGTAAGGAAGAAAAAAAAAAAGAATTCCCAGACTCCCTTGCAGCTAGCAAGCTGATTCAACAATGTCATACACAAGCTTGAGATACTGAAGCATAAGACATTCTTTAGTTGCTGTTGATGATAATGAGTGAAGTTATAGAATGGAGATGTAGCTACATTCTGGAGTTCAGTGTTCAAGAGATGGAGAAGCATAGTGGTTAAACATAGTGTTTGCTGTCCTTTTTTTATTAGTTACCAGTTTTGTGGGTATGAAACACAACTCTGATGATACTAGCCATGGGAGAAACAAGAGTAAATTTCTTATATCTCACTGGTAGTTACAGTATTAGTTCTTGAAATCTATCATCCAGTTTTAACTCCACTTACTTCCAGTCCTCCCAGCCTTTCCAAAAAGTTTTATGCACATGATTCCATCTACTAGCCTATTTTTTTAGTTAAAATATCTGTGCTAAACCTTGAGAAATTATATCAATAAACCTTGATACTATAAATGTGTCATTACATGACTAAACCTAAAGTCCCCCCCCCCATTTTTTTTGATAGAAAGAAAATAAATACACCACTGAAACTCTCATTGAATCATTAGAATAAAAAAATGAAGCAAGTATTGTGTGATCCTCAAATTATAATTAGGAAAATATTCTAACTCGTTTGTTAGGAGAACTTCACATGCTGTGAATTTTATATTTCATAACATCTGAGTCAAGTTTGATATTATAAAAACTGAGGTTTTCAAAGAATACTCCAACTTTTTTCTTCCTTGTCCACCTAGATTTTAAAGTGGAAAAAGACAACTAATATTTTACCTCCCTTGAGACTGAAATGACCATGTACTCAGCTTTCATCAATGAGGTATAAAGACAAATCAGCAAATCTGCTAGAGAACTTAGGTGAAATTTATTTCTAATTTTAAAAAAAGAAAGGTAATAGAATATCTCACTGCTATTTTTTCCCCCTATTCTTCCTTCATTGAACGGTGCTATGATATCTAGAGCTGTTGAAGTCACATTGTATCCAAAGGCAGTAAGCACAAAGACCCAAAGCCAACACACAAAATAATAACTGAACAAAAAGATAAAAAGAGAATATGAACTTCATAATATCAATGAACTACTAAATAAATCTTGGAGTCTCCTATCCTCAGTTTTCTTATGAAGTAATGTCATATGTGTTGTTTAGGACACTGGTCATCAAGTGTTCTGTTACTTGGCTAAATGTATCATTTACCAGTTTTGTGAGCTGAGGCCTTCTCTAAGGTTCTAGCAGTCCTACCTAAAATTGAGATGCAGTTCCAGAGATACAAATTACATTTAAGTAAAAGTGAAATTATACATAGAGAATACAATGCTTAAACAAATGAAACCTCTGGACTCAATTTTTCAAATAAGAACTGAGTTCACCATGATTATATAGAACTTTAGGGCCACGGATAATATTTATTTCTTTCTGTCCTAGTCTTGCAGATAAACACTGAAGGAAGGCTCCTGACCTCAGAGTTAAAAAAAAAAAAAATCTCAGAAAAATCCGAGAAATTAATCATTTTGAGTGACATAAAATAAATCAAAATAGTATATGGGAAAAGTACCACTGGCTTCAATAACTTTAAAGAACAAATAACTAGAGTATATGTTCAATTCTTAGAGTTAATTCCCAGAAATTATAATTATTCATCCAGTACCATTTGGCATATAATTAAGCCAAAATTATTAGGCATGATATTTCTGGATTATCTAATTATTCAAATGTTCACATGAAAATTATATCTTCATAAGTATAAAAAAGTATGCAGAGATTAATAACCTAGGTGATGTTTTACCTAAAATAAAATATAAGAGAGTTTAAAGTTTTAAAATAGAGTTTAAAGTTTCTTTAAATAAGGAGAAATAGTTCAACTTTGGGTGCCATTTTGCAAGATTCTTAAATGAGTAACTTCAAATAACATTCTCCCTCTTAAAGCAGTTGTGATAGCTTTTTTTTTTTAAGTTTTTATTTATTTATTTGACAGAGAGAAGCAGGAGAAGCAGGCTTCCTGCGGAGAAGGGAGCCCAATGCGGGGCTCGATCCCAGGACCCTGGGATCATGACCTGAGCCGAAGGCAGACACTTAACAACTGAACCACCCAGGCGCCCCTGTGATAGCTTTATACCTGTATTTGGCAACAGTGATTGAATGGAAAATTTTAGATCAAATCTATAAAAAATTAATTTGGAATAACTAGATTCACTAAATAGAGCTTATTTTGCATGTAACATTTAACATGAACCTAATTATGTTATTATGCCTGTGTTTACATACAATCTATCCAGTCATGTAGAATGCTACTTATAATGTTATAAATTAGATATGTTTATTGGTTTTAATCTTATTTTCCTAGGACTCAACTAGATTCAGTCCTTCAATGTGTAACAGCAGTGAATATAGGTCCTAGCTCATATGTGATTATTCTAAATGGATCACTTCACTGCTTCAGGTTTGTTAGGTTAATTGCTGTGATAGCTCAATCACTCTCTTTAATTTACCAATATTTTCTTCCTAGGTTTATTTGTTATTTATTTATTTTCTACTTTCATATTTTTTCCTTTGATATCCCCTTCCTAATTAACAACAGTAAAAGTAACTATAATATTGCGCATTGCTTTCTTCTGAGCCTATTTCTACATTGAGAGGCATTTTTAGAAATTATCTTTTTTGGGGGTGCCTGGGTGGCTCAGTTGGTTAAGCGGCTGCCTTCGGCTCAGGTCATGATCCCATGGTCCTGGGATTGAGCCCCGCATCAGGCTCCCTGCTCAGCGGGAAGCCTGCTTCTCCCTCTCCCACTCCCCCTGCTTGTGTTCCCTCTCTTGCTGTCTCTCTCTGTCAAATAAATAAATAAAATCTTTAGAAATTATCTTTTTCTTGTTAGGTGGAAATAATTTTATCTTGTTGGTTAAATGATGTGAGGTAGTTCACACATTTCTGTGTCTATTGTTTTCTCTTAGTCAAAATGGTTTTTCTCCTACCCTCCCCCATTTCACTGACTGTAGATAACGTGTACTTACTATTGCCAAAATGATATAAAAAGAGTGACATGATGCTTAATTGGTGTAATATTATGGCTAACCATATATATGCACAGAAGTGACAGACTTACACTCTGCATTTACTGTTGAAATATTTAAAAATATTGCTTCTTTCTTTAAAATAAAGTTTAAAAATAGTTTTAAAACAATGGGATGAAAAGGGTATAAAAGATTACAAAGTTAGTAGGGACTCAGATAAGGATAACAATCCCAGCCAATACAGTTTGGATGCATGGCCTTGAGAAAGTCATTTTCCTTATTACTTATCTCTAAAAAGTCATTATTAAATAAATACCTCTAAGGAATATTTTGAGTAAAGTAGCAAATGTACATGAAGCAAAAGCCTTGGATAGAGTAGTCACACTGTGTATGTGTACATGAACTATATATTGTCATAAATCAAATATGGATGCCCATACACGAGCAAAAGTCTATTTATATATAACGATCTTAGTCTCTTCCTGTTGTTTACTGATGATGTTGATGATTAGTGATAGATGACAGGTATAATGAGGATTAATAATAATAGTCTTGGGGCACCTGGGTGGCTCAGTCATTAAGCGTCTGCCTTCGGCTCAGGTCATGATCCCGGGGTCCTGGGATCGAGCCCCGCATCTTGCTCCCTGCTCAGCTGGAAGCCTGTTTCTCTCACTCCCACTCCCCCTGCTTGTGTTCCCTTTCTCGCTGTCTTTCTCTCTGTCAAATAAATAAAAATATTTTAAAAAATAAAAATTAAAAATAATAATAGTCTTATAACTAAATGAATGTCTACATGGTAATTTTGCTTGAAAATATACTTTCACCACATACTCAGATAAAAGGTTAATAGAAAATTAGGGGCGCCTGGGTTGCTCAGTTGGTTAAGCGGCTGCCTTTGGCTCAGGTCATGATACCGGGGTCCTGGGATCGAGCCCCACATCAGGCTCCCTGCTTGGCGGGAAGCCTGCTTCTCCTTCTCCCACTCCCCCTGTTTGTGTTCCCTCTCTCGCTGTCTCTCCCTCTGTCTAATAAATGAAATCTTAAAAAAAAATAGAAAATTAGTTTTCTCATATATGACTTCATAATGTGTTAATTTTAGTTAGAAAGGGTTGAAAACATAAAGCTGGGCTTTATTTATAAATATACAAATATCTAATGCTGATCTCAGTTTTGAAAAAAAAAAAATCTTCAAGATTATTTGTATGTTAAGTGACCTTAGAGTCAATATGCTGCCAGTGTTGGGTAAAGACTGAAAATACACATTTTTATTTATTTATTTTTTTAAAAAAGATTTTATTTATTTATTTATTACCCATGAGGGTAATTTAAAATGTGAGGGCCGTATTTTAATACAGAAAAACACCCAAAAAATCTAAATAAATAATCAACATGGACAAAAAAAAAAAAAAAGACCACAATGGATAAACCATTATCTACATATAGGTGGAAGAGTACAAATATTTTTTTACATTGTTAGATGATCATGTTTTAAAACCAGTAAACAGAAAGCATATTCAAATAATAAGAAATCCCTTTACTACCAGGGAAGAACATTATAATTTGATGTTGAATCCTTTTGAATAGGGCTCTTGATACAAATCTAGAAGCATAGGCAAAGATTGCTTTGATGGTTTTTCAAGTTTGGTTTGCTTGCTTGCGTCCTTGATCAAAAGCACTACTAATTATATCTGAAACCTCTTATATTATCCCGAAACCATGTTAAGAATAGAGGCAGAGGCGCCTGGGTGGCTCACTTGGTTAAGTGTCCAACCCTTGATTTCAGCTCAGGTCATGATCTCAGGGTCCTGAGATCGAGCCCCCCGTCATCTATCCACTCAGCAGGGAGTCTGCTTGAGGATTCTGTCTCCCCTCTCCCTGTGCTCCTTCCCCTGCTTGCGTGCATGTGTGTGTATGTGTGTGCACACACTCTCGCTCTCTAAAATAAAGAAAAGAAAGAAGAAAGAAAGAAAGAAAGAAAGAAAGAAAGAAAGAAAGAAAGAAAGAAAGAAAGAAAGAAAGAAAGAAGAAAGAAAGAAAGCACATTGTATCAATCCATACTGGAACACAGGGTGTTTTCTGCATTACTCTAGCTTGCTCCTAATCAAGACACTGACCAAAACCTAGGAAGAATGAGCAAGCTCACTGTTTTCATCTCTCACAGACAAAATGCAACAAGCAACATATGTTCCTGTTCACACTAACACAAAAGTCCCATTTTGGTTTTAATACTGAAAATACTCAGAGTGAGTTAAGCCATTAATTATAGTGACAGCATTTATTCTCCCAGTGGCTTATATATGATTAGCTATAACATATGTTGCACTGCTTAAAAAAAAAAAAGTAAAACAAAGGAAGGATCAGTGAAGAAAAATTGTAATTTTTCTGTAGAAGTGATGAAAAGCACACCTGTACTCTCTCCATTTGTCTCTTTTACTCTAGCTTCTTGCTCATCTCTTAATTTGTATGTTAAGAAGATTTAAAAATAGCTCTACTGCTTCTGCTTTAAAACAGAACTTACATTTTAGCCAGTAAGATTTTGACATCTGCATGCTGAAAATTCAGGAAAAAATTAATATGTTGAATTCAAGTATTAGTTCAAATCTCAAGGCAGCACATTTATCAGAAAAATAAATTAAGGAGTAACATTTTGCTTTGGGGTGAAGTTTTGTGTACATTCTTTAAGGGATGATGCTTTGCATCCTTTTAAATATCAACACTGAGTATATTTAATATATGATTTAGTTTATGAAAATTAATTGATGGATCCTTATTCATAAGAAAAATACTAGGGTAAAGTGCAAGTTCACGAAATAAGAAAGGCACATGCATATCTTAACCTACAAACTGTAGTTTATATTAATATCCTGCACTTCTCCAATTATTAGTTTACCAAGTGAGCTTATGATTTTTGTAAGCTGTATGTAGAAACAGATCTCTATTGGAAATAACTCCTCGTTTTTATGAAACTTATTTTATATAATGACATTTACAAAGTGAGTGTTTATGGCAAAACTTAGGAGTGAAGTGATGCTTTTTTATAATTTTCACAGGATTTTATTGCTCTAAAGATATATCTTGTGATTACTAATGGGCAAACAATGAGGTTACTGACCTATTTTGGCAAATTTTAAGTTGCCTCCTTCTGACTCTACTAATTGCATCTGGTGAATACTGGAACAGAAACTGCTGGGCTGGAAGGCATTGCTGTCATACAGCCAATCAAGTGTATACACAGCCAATGGGAGTTCTCTTCCCACAGCCTATAGCCCTGAGGTGGTTCCAAGCAGCTGGTGCCCTACTAGAGCCATGTGTCACATGGCTTAGCACACAGAGATTCCCTGCAGTAAGCAGGGCTTCCCTGCAGCTTTCTTATTTCTATGCAAAATACCCCCTTCTTATTGAGAAAGTGCTGTTAAATGTCTATGACTGCAAAGCTATTGAAAATTGAGGAAGCAGAGAAAAAATTGCCCTTAGTTCCTGGTACCCTGAACTTTGAACAATGTTAATGTGAGTTATGTGAGCATAAAAGAAATGCAAGGGCAGCAGGATTGCACCCTCAGTGGTTTCCAAAGAGCAGCCTGAGCTGCAAGACACATTACAAGTTAGCTGAGCAGTATCACAGGCTATTTCAGGGCTGAATACATTTACCATGCCGCTCTTCACTTATACCAGCTATCTCCAAAGTAGTTTTACCACCACGAAATGAGGAATTTTTTTTGTTATTTAAAATAGCTCCCCTTCACTCAGAAATTAATCTTAAATTACTATGATAGCATTTGTCCTTTCTGGATTATTGTGCCATGTTGAAAAGGTGTATTTTTTGCTAATGATTATTTTCCTTCAACGAGAAAAAGGCAGTATGCAATAGATTACATGAGAACTGGAACCATAGGGACTGCCATTTGTCATGTATGTCTTGTGAGAAAAATCACTTAACCTTTTTGAAAGTATTTCCTCATCTTTAAACATAAGGCGATACCATATAACTGTATAAAATAATTTTAAGACATTAAAAATAAATAAGGCATTTTATAACTAATAAAATATTATCTATTATTATTGTTATCATTAGCTTAGTCACTTTCAAACCAGCCACAATAACAACAAAGGGATATTTAGACACTATTTTGCTGTAAGATTTATCTCATGTTCAATATAAATCCTTGTATGTTTAATATAAATCCTATTGTAAATTTTGGTTTCTTACAGGTTTTTTCAGTTACTTCACACTTAACACAAAACAGATTCTTGTAAACCAAGATTTCACAAATAAACACAAGGTCTAGAAAAGAAAAAGGGAAATCAGCATCCTCCTTTTTAAATCTCAGTTTATAGGGTAAAAATTATGAAATTTTCCAGTCTGTAACTATGTCTGGCTCTTGTTCTTATAAGTAGTCTTCCTACATGAGTGTATTGGTAATATGGCCAAACCATCCTCTCATTAACTGGTCTGCTTGACTTTGCAGTGCAGTGTGTTTCTAGTTCCCACAGTGCCAAACACTCCTATTTGATATTATGGTCGTTATACTTACTGTCCAAGGCTCTCTCAAACTCGTTAGTTGATCCAAGTTCAGTCTCCTTCACGTGGGAATTTCTATTTCCTAAGTCTTCCTCTTTCCACTCTAAGAAAATCCAAGTATATGCCACGAAGTTAGAATGTACCATTTTCTCTAACAATATTTTTTTCTCTGAAAATACTTTCTACAAATTGCCTCAAATAAAATGTCAGAGGACATTGATTTCTGCGGTCAAACGCTCTACCACTGAACAAACGACATTTATTTCTGTATCTCTACTTAGGTATAGCTATCAACATAGAGGTAACGTGGGGTTGCCATAAATGTGACCTGAGGTAAACAGGAGATCCTCGTAGAATTGCCCTGACATAGGGGTGGGATAGCTGCAGCCCTGATGTGACCTGACGGGCCATGACGTAGACGTAGACGTGACCTGGGGAAAACGACAGGTAAATGTAGATGTGGAAGTAAACTTATTCAGGTTTGTTATTACCTATTCAGCAAATGACTTCTGTCTTGTACTCCGCTCTTCCTCGATTTTGGAGAATTCCTTCCATGCACGATGTAGCAGAGCAACAACCACAGGAGTTAGCTCTTTCACGGTCTAGCTTGGTGAATTTGGGCAGGTTACTTAAATTCCCTGAACCTCATTTCTGTATCCTTTTCAGGACCTAACTATACATAATTAATTGAAAATAAATTATATTCAAGGGGCACTTAGGACCAACCTTCAAATGGTAATTATAGCAATTGTTTTTGTTACATTCCTGCTATTAAGATAATGCCTCCACTGCAATTGGCGGGGGGGGGGGGCGGTGTGGCGGTTAAAAGAAACTGCTGCCTCATTGGGCTTTTGCTATTTTGCTGCTTAGTGCACATGTTTTACAGATGAGGCTGTATCTTCACATAAAAATACCTTTGGAAAATCTCATACTTTTTAGTCTATGTGTAGAAATCCTCATCTTCTAAACTGTATTTTATAATTCATATTATACAGTTTGTTGTTGATATTAGTTTAAAGAAAAAAAAAAACTGCCTGCAGCTCCCCCTGCTTGTGCACTCTCTCTTTCTCTCTCTCTCTGTCAAATAAATAAATAAAAACTCTTAAAACAAACAAACAAACATTGGGAACCCTGGGTGGCTCAGTCCTTTAAGGGTCTGCCTTCAGCTCAGGTCATGATCCCAGAGTTCTGGGATTGAGCATGGCATTGGGCTGCCTGCTCAGTGAAGGAGTCTGCTTCTCCCCTCTTCCTCTGCCACTCCCCCTGCTTGTGATCTCTCACTCTCACTCTCTCTCAAATAAATAAGTAAAATCTATTAAAAAACAAAAAGAAGCAAACAAAACGCCAAACATTATATTAGAGTAGGTGGTAGATTTGCATTGTTTGAATTTTTGATAAACATAAACAATAAATGACAAATGCTAAGATTAGTGAATAATTGAAGTTAGGCTAAATGTGGAATTTAAGAAATGTTAATTTTCTCCAGCAATTTCAAGGTTCTGCCCCAGTCATCATCCACAGAAGTGCACAGGGTAGTCAACACCAATAATAGATGACACACAGAGGGGTGCCTGGGTGGCTCAGCCTGTTGAGCAGCTGCCTTCAGCTTGGGTCATGATCTCAGGGTCCTGGGATCAGGTCCCATACAGGACTTCTTGTACAGTGGGGAACCCGCTTGTCCCTCTCCCTCTGCCTGATACTCCCCCTGCTTGTGCTCTCTCTCTCTTACAAATGAGTGAAATCTTAAAAAAAAAAAAAAAACCAAGAGGAGAAGGAAAGATGGTGGAGGAGTAGGGGACCCTATTTCAACCGGTCCCCGGAATTGAGCTGGATATCTACCAGACCACTCTGAGCACCCACAAAACCAGCCTGAGATGTAAAAAGATCTGGATCTCTACAAACAGAATATCGCAAGCCATTGGTTTTGAGATATGAAGTGGGGAACCCTGATTCCATGGGCAGATATCGGAGGATATACAGCAGCGGGAGGGAGCCTGGCCATGGGGATCCTACACCACCGGTGAGTGACAGCTTCATGCGCTGGGGACGGAGCAGATTCACAGACCGGTAGCAGCAGAAAAGGACTATAGGGCAGCCGCCGGACCGAAAGTCGGAGCGGTGGGGTCGTGCATGAGAACTGGGAGCAGCTGGCAGTTTTAGAAGCACAAAGGGCAGAGAGGTGCCAAGACCTGGAGGCAGGACTGGGGGTGCTGCAGAGGGACACACAACCCAGGATGCTGCAGTTTATAGCAGCATGGACAGAAATGGAGACAGTGTGGCCTGGAGAGCTCACTGAAGAACAGACTGCGGTCTCTCTGCTCCGAGGCAGAGGGTTGGAAACCCTCTCTTCTGCTCTGACTCACGGAAGAGATGTGGAAGCCACCAGGGAAAGCCACCAGAGAACAAAAGCCCCAAAAACTGATTCCCGCTGAGCCCATCCCCTGCCACAGGGGGCAGGGCAACT
The DNA here is from genome assembly GCF_002201575.2 of Neomonachus schauinslandi. Classification (NCBI taxonomy): domain Eukaryota; kingdom Metazoa; phylum Chordata; class Mammalia; order Carnivora; family Phocidae; genus Neomonachus; species Neomonachus schauinslandi. The sequence goes on along the minus strand of NC_058415.1, from coordinate 36,953,917 downwards.
CTGCCCAAACAGGGTTGCCTGAGTAACAGCACGGCAGGCCCCTCCCCCAGAAGACAGGCTGGGAAAACAAGAGGCCAGCAACCCTAATGTCCCAAGAAAAAAGGTGCATCTTGCTTGGGTTCTGGTCAATAATTTGGACTCTAGACATTCCCTCAAACACCCACCAACAGAATGACTAGGAGGAGGAACCCCCAAAATAGAAAAGACTCAGAGATCATGACTTATGCTACAGACTTACAAATGGATGCAGATATAACCAAGATGTCGGAGATGGAATTCAGGCTAGCTGTTGTGAAAACAATGGTTAGAATGGAGAAATCAATTAATGGGAACATAGAGTCTCTAAGGGCAGAAATGAAAGCTGAATTGGCAGAACTTAAAAATGCTATCAATGAGATCCAATCCAATCTAGATAATCTAACAGCTAGGGTAAGTGAGGCAGAAGAACAAATAAGCGATCTGGAAGACAATATAATAGATAAAAAGGGAAAAGAGGAGGCCAGGGAAAAACAACTCAGAATCCATGAAATAGAAAATAGAATAGAGAAATAAGTGACACCATGAAGCATTCCAATGTCAGAATAATTGGAATCCCGGAGGGAGTGGAGAGAGAGAGAGGACTGGAAGATGTATTTGAGCAAATCATAGCTGAGAACTTCCCTAATCTGGGGAAAGAAACAAACATTCATGTCCTAGAGGCAGAGAGGACCCCTTCCAAGATCAAGGAAAATAGGCCAACACCCTGGCATGTAATAGTAAAACTTGCAAATCTTAGAACCAAGGAAACCATCTTAAGGGCAATTAGGGGGAAGAGATTCCTTACCTACAGAGGGAGGAACATCAGAATAACGTCAGACTTACCCACAGAGACCTGGCAAGCCAGAAAGGCCTGGCAAGACATATTCAGGCTACGAAATGAGAAGAACATGCAGCCAAGAATACTTTATCCAGCAAGGCTGTCATTTAGAATGGATGGAGAGATGCAGAGCTTCCATGACCGGCAGAAACTAAAAGAATATATGACCACTAAGCTGGCCCTGCAAGAAATATTAAGGGGGGTTCTATAAAAGGAAAAAGACCCCAAGAGTGATCTACAACAGAAATTTACAGGGACAATCTATAAAAACAACATCTTCACAGGCAACATGATGACAATTAATTCATATCTTTTTTTTTTTTAAGATTTTATTTATTTTTTGACAGAGAGAGAGACAGCGAGAGAGGGAACACAAACAGGGGAAGTGGGAGAGGGAGAAGCAAGCTTCCTGCGGAGCAGGGAGCCTGATGCAGGGCTCGATCCCAGGACCCTAGGATCATGACCTGAGCTGAAGGCAGATGCTTAACGACTGAGCCACCCAGGCGCCCCTAATTCATATATTTTAATAATCACTCTCAACGTGAATGGCCTAAATGCTCCCATAAAATGGCACAGGGTTGCAGATTGGTAAAAAGACAGGGCCCATCCATATGCTGCCTACAAGAGACTCATTTTGAACCTAAAGATAATCCAGACTGAAAGTGAAGGGATGGAGATCCATCTTCCATGCCAATTGCCCTCAAAAGAAAGCTGGGGTAGCAATTCTTATATCCGACAAGTTAGATTTGAAACTAAAGTCTGTAATTAGAGACACAGAAGGTCACTATATCATTCTTAAAGTGTCTATCCAACAAGAAGATCTAACAATTGTAAATATCTATGCCCCCAACATGGGAGCAGCCATCCACATAAGCCAACCGTTAACCAAAATAGTCATATTGATAATAATACATTAATTGTAGAAGACCTCAATACTCCACTCTCAGCAATGGACAGATCATCTAAGCAGAAAATCAACAAGGAAACAAGACCTTTGAATGATACCCTGGACTAGATGGACCTCATAGATATTTACAGAACATTCCACCCTAAAACAACAGAATACTCATTCTTCTCGAGCGCACATGGAACTTTCTCCAGAATAGACCACATACTGGGTCACAAATCAGGTCTCAACTGATACCAAAAGATTGAGATTATTCCCTGCATATTCTCAGGCCACAATGCTTTAAAACTGGAACTCAATCACAAGAAAAAAATTGGCAGAAATTCAAACACTTGGAAGCTAAAAACCCCTCTGCTCAAGAATGTTTGGGTCAACCAGGAAATCAAAGAAAAACTTAAACAATTCATGGAAATCAATGAGAATGAAAACACATCGGTCCAAAACCTATGGGATACTGCAAAGGCGGTCCTAAGGGGGAAATACATAGCCATCCAAGCCTCACTCAAAAAATAGAAAAATCCTGAATTCACCAACTAACTCTACACCTTAAAGAACTAGAGAAAAAGCAACAAACGATGCCTTAGCCACGCATTAGAAGAGAAATAATTACAATTAGAGGAGAAATCAATGAATTAGAAACCAGAAACACAGTAGATCAGATCAACGAAACTAGAAGTTGGTTCTTTGAAAGAATTAATAAGATCAGGTGCCTGGGTGGCTCAGTTGGTTAAGCGACTGCCTTCGGATCAGGTCATGATCCTGGAGTCCTGGGATCGAGTCCCACATCGGGCTCCCTGCTCAGCGGGGAGTCTGCTTCTCCCTCTGACCCTCCTCCCTCTCATGTTCTCTGTCTCTCATTCTCTCTCTCGCAAATAAATAAAATCTTAAAAAAAAAAAGAAAATTAATAAGATCGATAAACCACTGGCCAGACTTAACCAAAAGAAAAGAGAAAGGACACAAATTAATAAAATATAGAATGAAAGGGGAGAGATCACGACTAACACCAAGGATATAGAAACAATTATTAGAAATTATTATCAACAACTATATGCCAATAAACTGAGCAATCTGGATGAAATGGAGGTCTTCCTGGAAACCTATAAGCTGCCAAGACTGATACAGGAAGAAATTGACAACCTGAATAGTCCAATAACCACTAACGAGATTGAAGCATGATCCAAAACCTCCCAAAAAACAAGAGTCCAGGGCCTGATGGATTCCCTGGGGAATTCTACCAAACATTCAAAGTAGAAATAACACCTATTCTACTGAAAGCTGTTTCAAAAAATAGAAACAGAAGGAAAACTTCCAAACTCATTCTATGAGGCCAGCATTACCTTAATCCCTAAACCAGGCAAAGACCCCATCAAAAAGGAGAATTTCAAACCGATATCCCTGATGAATATGGATTCCAAAATTCTCAACAAGATCTTAGCTAATAAGATCCAACAATACATTAAAAGGATCATCCACCATGACCAAGTGGGATTTATCCCCACGTTGCAAGGGTGGTTCAACATTCGCAAATCAATCAATGTGATAGAACACATTAATAAGAGGAGGGAGAAGAACCATATGGTCCTCTCAATTGATGCAGAAAAAGCATTTGACAAAGTACAGCATCATTTCCTGATTAAAACTCTTCAAAGTATAGCGATAGAGGGAACATTCCTCAAGTTCATAAAATCCATCTATGAAAAACCCACAGGGAATATCATCCTCAATGAGGAAAAGCTGAGAGCCTTTCCCTTAAGATCAGGAACACGACAAGGATGCCCACTCTTGCCACTATTGTTCAACATAGTACTAGAAGTCCTAGCAACAGCAATCAGACAACAAAAAGAAATAAAAGGTATTCAGATTGGCAAAGAAGAAGTCAAACTCTCTCTTTTCACAGACGACATGATACTTTATGTGGAAAACCCAAAAGACTCCACCCCCAAATTAATAGAACTCATACAGCAATTCAGTAATGTGGCAGGATACAAAATCAATGCACAGAAATCAGTGACTTTCTTATACACTAACAATGCAACTGTAAAAGAGAAATTAGAGAAATGATTCCATTTACAATAGCACCAAAAACCTAAGATACTTCAGAATAAACCTAACCGAAGAGGTAAAGGATCTATACTCTAGGAAATACAGAACACTCATGAAAGAAATTGAGGAAGACACAAAGAGATGGAAAAACATTCCATGCTCATGGATCGGAAGAATAAACATTGTTAAAATATCTATGCTACCCAGAGCAATCTACACCTTCAACGCCATCCCGATCAAAATTCCAATGACATTTTTCAAAGTGCTGGAACAAATAATTCTAAAATTTGTATGGAATCAGAAAAGACCCCTGAATCACCAAGGAAATGTTGAAAAAGAAAAACAGCTGGGGGCAACACATTGCCCAATTTCACGCTGTATTACAAAGCTATGATGACCAAGACAGCATGGTACTGGCACAAAAACAGACATATAGACCAATGGAACAGAACAGAGAACCCAGATATGGACCCTCAACTCTATGGTCAAATAATCTTCGACAAAGCAGGAAAAAACATGCAATGGAAAAAAGACAGTCTCTTCAATAAATGGTGCTGGGAAAATTGGACAGCCACATGCAGAAGAATGAAGCTCAACCATTCTCTAACACCATTCACAAAGATAAACTCAAAGTCGATGAAAGACCTCAATGTGAGATAGGAATCCATCCAAATCCTAGAGGAGAACATAGGCAATAACCTCTTTGACATCGGTCACAGCAATTTCTTTCAAAATACATCTCCAAAAGCTAGTGAAACAAAGGCAAAAATGAACTTTTGGGACTTCATCAATATAAAAATCTTCTGCACAGCAAAGGAAACAGTCAACAAAACAAAGAGGCAACCCACAGAATGGGAGAGATATTTGCAAATGACACTAGAGATAAAGAGCTGGTATTCAAGATCTATAAAGAACTTCTCAAACTCAACACCCAAAAAACAAATAATCAAGTCAAAAAGTGGGCAGAAGATATGAAAAGACACTTCTCTGAAGAAAACATACAAATGGCTAACAGACACATGAAAAAATGTTCATCTTCATTAACCATCAGAGAAATTCAAATCAAAACCACATTGAGATACCACCTTACACCAGTTAGAATGGCAAAAATGGACAGGGAAAGAAACATCAAATGTTGGAGAGGTTGTGGAGAAAGGGGAACCCTCTTGCACTTTTGGTGGGAATGCAAGTTGGTACAGCCACTTTGGAAAACAGTGTGGAGGTTCCTCAAAAATTTAAAAATAAAGCTACCCTAAGACCCAGCAATTGCACTTCTGGGTATTTACCCCAAAGACACAGATGTAGTGAAAAGAAGGGCCATATGCACCCCAATGTTCATAGCAGCAATGTTTGCAATAACCAAACTGTGGGAAGAGCCGAGATGCCCTTCAACAGATGAATGGATAAAGAAGATGTGGTGCATATAGACAATGGAATATTACTCAGCCATCAGAAAGATTGAATACCCAACTTTTACATCAACATGGATGGGACTGGAGGAGATTATGCTAAGTGAAATAAGTCAAGCAGAGAAAGTCAATTATCATATGGTTTCATTTATTTGTGGAACATAAGGAATAGCATTGAGGACATTAGGAGAAGGAAGGTAAAAATGTGTGGGGGGGGAATTGAAGGGAGAGATGAACCATGAGAGACTATGGACACTGAGAGACAAACAGGGTTTTAGAGGGGAGAGGGTGGGTGGATTGGTTAGCCCAGTGATGGGTATTAAGGAGGGCATGTATTGCATGGAGCACTGGGTGTTATATGAAAACAATGGATCATGGATCACCACATCAAAAACTAATGATGTATTGTATGGTGAGTAAGATAACATAATAAAATTAAAAAAAAATAGATGACATACAGAATATGGTTGTTTGATTTTTCGTCCTAATACATTTGCATTTTTATATTAGGTTTTCTCCTTCTCTTTTCCTCCTTCTCCTCTTCTTCCTCTTTCTCTACTTCTCATGGAGCAATTTTAACAAAATTATGTTTCATCATTTTCTATTCTCCTCGAATGCTATTAATGTATGAAATAGTAAATAATACATGAATAACATAAATGAGATTCTGACTTTTCAGGGATAGTCAAATGACAAGTGAACAGAAACTAATTATGTATCATCTTTACAAATGTGACATAATTGTGTCACGGTTCTTTTTAAATGCACTTAACTGCCATTTGCCCTGCTTCTTATCAGGCCAGGAAAGCTCCAAACAGGGAGTTATTGTAAAAGTTAAAGAAGATATCAACTGTGATATGCCCATAGAGTATATCTCTAAAGAAAGCTTTGATAATATATTTCATGTATGGTATAGCAATTACTTTTGAACACAATGTGGCCAGTTGAATTTTCCAGCAGCAGAGAATGAGATAGACTTTGGCATGCAAGATACTTATTAGAGATCAACATCTCTAGCTTGCAACTTTGTTCCAGGATAACCCTGCAAAGAGCTCTGGAATATAATGGCTCTTCAGGGTGCCCTATGGGTCTTGTTGAATTCTCTGATGAAAGTATGCCAAATGTGGGGACCTGAGCCTTGAGCACTGCAGAGACAGAATTGTAGGAATCCAAGTATTTTTTTACTATTGGGGACACAACAGCATATAAAGGTTTTGATTCAGTATATACACTGCATCCCAAGGGTGGTGACTGATCCTTCTGTAATACTGTTTCCAAGCTGATATTTTAATTCCATATTCAGGAGACCATACCAATGCTCTATAAAGTTAACAAAATATGGGTTGTATAGTATTAGATACAACCAATAGATTCCAAGTAACTTGACTCACTCTCATATCTCCTTTGCTATAAATTGGTTCCCCTTGTCTGGTACAGTATAAATATTCCTCCATGGAGATGACTGATAGGACTTTTCAGTGTACTCAGTATTCATTTGTTCCCCTCCTTAATACAGATGGTGATACCTAATTAATAGGCTGCCTACCAAATTCCATCTTATTCTTTCCTTAGGGACAACACAAATGCAACAGCTGTTACCAGGAGTAGTATGAGGAAACAAGCTATTAGGGTTTGGAGGTGTATCATTTGTCACTTGGTTAGAAATAAGGACCTTGTCATTAGTAACAGGACTTCAGAACGTCCTGGCATGAGTTCCAATTCTTAAAGTCCTTATCAGTGGTAAACTGTGAAAGCAAATAGAGAGGAAGTCCTGTGCTAGTTGGTGCCCTTTATCTGGTGGTTTGCGGAGTACAGGGAAATAGTAACTATAAGGAAAATGGAATTAGATGGCTAAATGCCACTGATAAATACGCAAAGCATAACAACAAGCTGCTGGCCAATAATAGACAATTGAAAGTTCATTCTGAAAGCCAAAAGACCCCTTGCCAGACTACAAAGAGGCTTTTATCTTCTGTTGCTGAAAGGCAGAGAGAGCTGAAGACTAGAACAGGGACTTAATAGTCAGAAAGAGCAAAATCCCAAGAATGGTGGACATTCAGCCAAGGCACTGTCTATCAGGGAAACATTAGGGCCCCAGTTAAAACAAATAAAGACCCTGGATATTATTAAGTAGACATCATGACTTTCTTTCTTTCTTGTATGGTTACTATTTTGAGTTTGGATTCTCAGCTCACCACAAGAATTTTTGTTCTGATTTATTTCTTATTCTGAACCAAAAGTTTTCCACCTAACCCTAAGGAATTACCTTCTGCCCAAGAATCCTTAATCAGGGGAGGGGAAAAGATGGTGGCAGAGTAAGGGACTCTATTCCAACCGGTCCCCTGAATTGATCTGGATATCCACCAGACCACTCTGAAAACCCACAAAATCAGCCTGAGATGTAAGAAGATATATCTGGATCTTTACAAACAGAATATCACAGGTGGTTGGTTTTGAGGTATGAAGCAGGGAGCTGTCATTCCCTGGGCAGATATTGGAAGATAAATGGTAGGGGGAGGGAGCTGTGGGGATGCTGCACTGCTGGTTCATGAAAGCCTCCCCACTGGGGATGGGGCACAGACTCACAGACTGGTAGCGGTGAGGAAAGGAATTTAGGGCAGCCCGCTGGACTGAAACCTGGAGCGGTGGGGTCACACATGCAAACTGGGGGCAGCTGGTGGTTTTAGAAGCACAGAGGGCAGAGACATGCCCTGACCTAGAGGCAAGGACTGGGAGGACTGGTGAGGGTCACACAACCCAGGATACTGGACTTTTTACCAGCATAGACAGAAACAGAGATAGTGTGGCCTGGAGAGCTCACTGAAGAATAGACCGAGATCTCTGCTCTGAGGCAGAGGGTTGGAAATGATCTCTTCTGCTCTGACTCTCGGAAGAGATGTGGAAAGCTGCCAGGGAAAGCCGCCAGAGAACAAAAGTCCCCCAAAACCAGTTTTCACTGAGCACCCCCACACACAGGGGCAGGGCAACTCTGCCCAAACAGAGTTGCCTGAGTAACAGCGTGGCAGGCCCCTTCCCCGGAAGACAGGCTGGGGGAACAAGAGGCTGACAACCCAAAAGTTCCTATAAAACAGGTGCATCTTGCTTTGGTTGTGGTCAATAATTTGGACTCTGTGCATTCCCTCAACCACCCTTCACCAGAATGACTAGGAGGAGGAACGCCCAAAATAGGAAAGACTCAGAGAATGACTTCTGCCACAGATTTAAAAATGGATACATATAAACCAAGATGTCAGAAATGGACTTCAGGGTAACAGTTATGAAGACAATAGCTAGAATGGAGAAATGGCAACATAGAGTTTCTAAGGGCAGAAATGAAAGCTGAACTGGCAGAACTTAAAAATGCTATCAATGGGATCCAATCTAATCTAGATAATCTAACAGCAAGGGTAAGTGAGGCAGAAGAATGAATTAGTGATCTAGATCAATTGATAGAAAAGAAGGAAAAAGAGGAGGCCAGGAAGAAACAACTCAAAATCCATGAAAACAGAATTAGAGAAATAAGTGATGTCATGAAATGTTCCAATGTCAGAATTATTGGGATGCCTAAGGGGGTGGAGAGAGAGAGAGAGGGGACTAGAAGATATGTTTGAGCAAATCATAGCTGAGAACTTCCCTAATCTGGGGAAAGAAACAAACATTCATGTCCTAGAGGCAGAGAGGACCCCTCCCAAGATCAAGGAAAATAGGCCAATGCCCCAACATGTAATAGTAAAACTTGCAAATCTTAGAACCAAGGAAACCATCTTAAGGGCAGTTAGGGGGAAGAGATTCCTTACCTACAGAGGGAGGAACATCAGAATAACGTCAGACCTATCCACAGAGACCTGGCAAGCCAGAAAGGCCTGGCAAGACATATTCAGGCTACGAAATGAGAAGAACATGCAGCCAAGAATACTTTATCCAGCAAGGCTGTCATTTAGAATAGATGGAGAGATGCAGAACTTCCAAGACCAGCAGAAACTGAAAGAATATGTGGCCACTAAGCCAGCCCTACAAGAAATTTTAAGGGGGGGTTTCTATAGAAAGCCCCCAAGAGTGATATAGAACAGAAATTTACAGGGACAATCTATAGAAACAAAGACTTTAAAGGCAACGGGATGACAATAAATTCATATCTTTCAATAATCACTCTCAACGTGAATGGCCTAAATGCTCCCATAAAATGGCACAGGGTTGCAGATTGGATAAAAAGACAGGACCCATCCATATTCTGCCTACAACAGACTCATTTTGAACCTAAAGATACATCCAGACTGTAAGTGAAGGGATGGAGATCCATCTTCCATGCCAATGGACCTCAAAAGAAAGCTGGGTTGCAATTCTTATATCAGAAAAATTAAATTTTAAGCTAAAGACTGTATTAGAGACACAGAGGACACTATATAATTCTTAAAGGGTCTATCCAACAAGAAGATCAACAACTGTAAATGCCTATGACCCCAATATGGGAGCAGCCATCTACATAAGCCAACTGTTAACTAAAATAAAGAGTCATATTGATAATAATACGTTAATTGTAGGAGACCTCAATACTCCACTCTCAGCAATGGACAGATCATCAAAGCAGAAAATCAACAAGGAAACAAGACCTTTGAATGACACACTGGACCAGATGGACCTCATAGATATTTACAGAACATTCCACCCTAAAACAACAGAATACTCATTTTTCTTGAGAGCACACAGAACTTTCTCCAGAATAGACTACATACTGGGTCACAAATCAGGTCTCAAACAATACTAAAAGATTGAGATTATTCCCTGTATATTTTCAGACCATATGCTTTAAAACTGGAACTCAATCACAAGAAAAAAATTGGAAGAAATTCAAACACTTGGAAACTAAAGACCACTCTGCTCAAAAAAGTTTGGGTCAACCAGGAAATCAAAGAAGAACTTAAACAATTCATGGAAACCAATGAGAATCAAAGCTTATGGGATACTGCAAAGGTGGACCTAAGGGGGAAATACATAGCCATCCAAGCCTCACTCAAAAAAAAAAAAAAAAAATAGAATAATCCCAAATTCACCAACTAACTTTACACCTTAAAGAACTGGAGAAAAAGCAACAAATGACACCTAAGCCACTCAATAGAAGAGAAATAATTAAGATTAGAGCAGAGATCAATGAATTAGAAACCAGAAACACAGTAGATCAGATCAATGAAACTAGAAGCTTGCTCTTTGAAAGAATTAATAAGATCACTAAACCACTGGCCAGACTTAACCAAAAGAAAAGAGAAAGGACACAAATTAATAAAATATAGAATGAAAGGGGAAAGATCACAACTAACACCAAGGAAATAGAAACAATTATTAGAAATTATTATCAACAACTATATGCCAATAAATTAAACAACCTGGAAGAAATGGATGCCTTCCTGGAAACCTATAACCTTCCAAGACTGAAACAGAAGAAGTTGACAACCTGAATAGGCCAATAATCAGTAACGAGATTGAAGCAGTGATCAAAAACCTCCCAAAAAACGAGAGTCCAGGGCCTGATGGATTCCCTGGGGAATTCTACCAAACATTCAAAGAAGAAATAATACCTATTTTCCTGAAGCTGTTTCAAAAAATAGAAACAGAAGGAAAGCTTCCAGACTCATTCTATGAGGTTAGCATTACCTTAATCCCTAAACCAGGCAAAGACCCCATCAAAAAGGAGAATTTCAGACTAATATCCCTGATGAATATGGATCCCAAAATTCTCAACAACAAGATCCTAGCTAATAGGATCCAACAATACATTAAAAGGATCATCCACCATGACCAAGTGGGATTTATCCCTGGTCTGTAAATGTGGTTCAGTATTTGCAAATCAATCAATGTGATAGAACACATTAATAAGAGGAGAGAGAATAGCCATATGGTACTCTCAATTGATGCAGAAAAAGCATTTGACAAAATACAGCATTCTTTTCTGATTAAAACTCTTCAAAGTATAGCGATAGAGGGAACATTCCTCAAGTTCATAAAATCCATCTATGAAAAACCCACAGGGAATATCATCCTCAATGAGGAAAAGCTGAGAGCCTTTCCCTTAAGATCAGGAACACGACAAGGATGCCCACTCTTGCCACTATTGTTCAACATAGTACTAGAAGTCCTAGCAACAGCAATCAGACAACAAAAAGAAATAAAAGGTATTCAGATTGGCAAAGAAGAAGTCAAACTCTCTCTTTTCACAGACGACATGATACTTTATGTGGAAAACCCAAAAGACTCCACCCCCAAATTAATAGAACTCATACAGCAATTCAGTAATGTGGCAGGATACAAAATCAATGCACAGAAATCAGTGGCTTTCTTATACACTAACAATGCAACTGTAAAAGAGAAATTAGAGAAATGATTCCATTTACAATAGCACCAAAAACCTAAGATACCTCAGAATAAACCTAACCGAAGAGGTAAAGGATCTATACTCTAGGAACTACAGAACACTCATGAAAGAAATTGAGGAAGACACAAAAAGATGGAAAAACATTCCATGTTTATGGATTGGAAGAATAAACTTTTTAAAAAAGTCTATGCTGCTCAGTGCAATCTATACCTTCAATGCCATCCTGATCAAAATTTTAATGGCATTTTTCAAAGTGCTGGAACAAACAATCCTAAAATTTGTATGGAATCAGAAAAGACCCCGAATCGCCAAGGAAATGTTGAAAAAGAATAACAAAACTGGGACATCATGCTGCCTGATTTCAAGCTATATTACAAAGCTGTGATCACTAAGACAGCATGGTACTGGCACAAAAAGAGACATATAAACCAATGGAACAGAATAGGGAGCCCAGATATGGACCCTCAACTCTAAGGTCAAATAATCTTCGACAAAGCAGGAGAAAATATGCAATGGCAAAAAGAGTCTCTTCAATAAATGGTGCTGGGAAAATTGGACAGCTATATACAGAAGAATGAAACTCGACCATTCTCTAACACCATACACAAAGATAAACTCAAAATGGATGACAGACCTCAAGGTGAGAGAGGAATCCATCAAAATTCTAGAGGAGAACATAGGCAGTAACCTCTTCAACGTCGGCCACAGCAACTTTTTTCAAGAAATATCTCCAAAGGCAAGGGAAACAAAAGCAAAAATGAACTTTTGGGACTTCATCAAGATAAACACCTTCTGCACAGCAAAGGAAACAGTCAACAAAACAGAGGCAACCAACAGAATGGGAGAAGATATTTGCAAATGACATACAGATAAAGGGCTGGTATTCCAGATCTATAAAGAACGTCTGAAACTCAACACCCCAAAAACAAATAATCAAGTCAAAAAATGGACAGAAGACATGAACAGACACTTCTCCAAAGGAGACATACAAATGACTAACAGACACATGAAAAAGTGTTCATCATCATTAACCATCAGGGAAATTCAAATCAAAACCACATTGAGATACCACCTTACACCAGTTAGAATGGCAAAAATTGAGAAGGCAAGGACCAACAAATGTTGGAGAATTTGTAGAGAAAAGGGAACCCTCTTACACTGTTGGTGGGAATGCAAGTTGGTATAGTCACTTTGGAAAACAGTGTGTAGTTTCCTCAAAGAATTAAAAATAGAGCTACCCTAGGACCCAGCAATTGCACTACTGGGTATTTACCTCAAAGACACAGTTGTAGTGAAAAGAAGAGCCATATGCACCCCAATGTTCATAGCAGCAATGTCTGCAATAGCCATACTGTGGAAAGAGCCAAGATGCCTTTCAAAAGACGAATGGATAAAGAAGATGTGGTACATATAGACGATGGAATATTACTCAGCCATCAGAAAGGAAGAATACCCAACTTTTACATCAACATGGATGGGACTGGCAGAGATTATGCTAAGTGAAATAAGTCAAGGAGAAAAAGTCAATTATCATATGGTTTCACTTATTTATGTGACATAAGGAATAGCATTGAGGACATTAGGAGAAGGAAGGAAAAATGAAGGGGGGAAATCGGAGGGGGAGACCATGAGGGACTCTGGACTCTAAGAAACAAACTTAAGGTTTTAGAGGGAGGGGGGTGGGGGGATGGGTTATCCCAATGATGGGTATTAAGGAGGGCACATACTGCATGGAGCACTGGGTGTTATATGCAAACAATGAATTATGGAACACTACATCAAAAGATAATGATGTACTGTATGGTACTAAGATAACAACATAACATAACATAACATAAAATAACTAAAATAAAATAAAATAAAATAAAACAAAATAAAATAAAATAAAATTGAATCCTTAATCATTGCAGGTGATGCGTTAGCACTTGTTCTATCCACAGTTGTGATCATAGCAGATCTGAGATGAGCAAGGAGACAGAATAGGACATAGGGAATGTAGGGCTCTAGACCAAAACATCCTGATTGACTTTGGAACATCACAGACAATCTGGAAAGGGTGAGAGAAGACAAAGAAAAACTATTCTCCTTGCTTTATTTTTGATTTTTGGTCTGTATGTTAGTGTAGGGGTGAGGCTTTTATGTAGATGACTCTAATTTGGTTTCTTTCCTCCAAAACAACTGCCCCTGAGAGTCAGTGACAAGAGTCATCCAGTTAGTGGTATAGGGGTCTGGGGAACCATTCTGGTACATCCATTGTCCCCCTGGGATGGTATTTATTATTCATCTGGCTGTGGAGAGAAGTTGAAGGGTGTTAACTGATATGACTAGGGAAGGAGGCTATGATTTGGAAAAGTCCATGGCAAAAATCAGATTGATACCAATGAATTCATACAAAATAACTTGTTCTGTCTGGATAAAAAGGCAAAAAAAAAAAAAGTTAATATCCATGTCCATTCAAAGAACAGAAATAAAAAAGCTATACATACCAAAAAAAGAAGGAAAAAAAAAAAAGACGATGATATTTGTGAGAATTCCTCACAACATTTTGAAACACATGATTTCTCTGTTCACTTTGAGCCTGCCTATTAAGAACTAGCTTTCAAACATGACTGAAGACAATAGAGATGACTCTCCCCTACAAGGCATATGTTCCCTTAACATATTCATCATCTCTGCCTCTGGGGACCTATAACTAAGATTATGTTGTATCATAGCCCAGTTGGGGAAATGCTGGGCCTGATAAAGGAGGTACAGGACTATACTCCAATAGAACTGCAAGTCCTGCCTGCATATACCTACAGAAAGTGAAGGAGCACATATAGGCTGTTATCTGAGATTCTTGATCAAGGGAGATGGTACATAAAATTGGAATAAGGGAGGGATTATTGATTGAGAGCACTATTTCAAGTTATAGGATGTGGCAGCCTGGCAAGGATCTCAAGAAAGCTCTGAGAAGCATGGGCAAAGGGCTGCCCCATTCTATGTGGAGTTAAAATGCCAGAACTTTCACGGCTAATGGTTTTGAAACCATTAGCTCAGTGGAAGACACACCACAAAATTATGCCCATGAGATGGGGGCTCATGATGCACCATTTACTGAGACTTTAAGGACTGTGCTGGTGAGAGGAGCACTGGCATAACTCAAAAGTCAATGGTTGCTCTACTCCCTCAGTGCAAAAGGTCATTACAGAACTAGACTAGCTGATAAGAATGGTGAGTAGGATCTCAAAAGAATAAAGGCAAGGTATAGTGCTTAACTGCCAGGATACAGGAACACTAAAATATCATAATGAGTAACAGGTTTAAATTGCAGATGAGGATTGACCTACAGAGAGTTACAGAAGTGGTTAACATAACTTATTCTTCCTAGGGGAAAAATAAATGAATGGCCAATAAAGATACTACTCAACTTGTATAATCAGAAAAAGAATAAAGTTTGAATGACAAGGTAGTTGAAGGGAGTTAACCCCCACCCCCAGGGACAAAAGGTCACAAACTCTTGCCAGTCTTCAGACACAGACCCCATTGCCTGAATATTTCAGCTGGGCCTTTTGGAGAAAGAACCCTGTAACACCACAGAAAATACTTTGATAATAATTCTATGTGTTTCCTCAAAGTTTCCTATAGTCATCCACTTAGATAAATGCACACTGGCGAATGGAAAATATCCAAACATATTGAAGGATGTTAGATAAAAGATTGACATTAATACCCAATAATTTGATGCATCATTATGCCCCTCTCCTTACCCCTGTCTGCTCTGCCAAGATAGTGGCAGCATGTGAGAGGCAGGTAAACAAATGGAGTCCTGGTTAAAATCTGGATTATTTCAGTTCCAGTGAATCCAGAAATCTATCAAATTTTAATTTTTTTGTTTCCCAAATGCATAATTGGAATTGGCATGCATAATAGTTTGTGCAAGCCACACACTGGGTCCTAGGCCTGCAAGGTAACAGCTATTATGTAGAAAGCCAGATGGCAACCATTAAAACTAACCCCTATCCCAGCCGAGATCATAAATCAAAAAAATAATACCACATCCCAGGGGATAAGAAAGATTAGTTCCATTCTTAAGAATCTAAAATATATAGGAGTAGTGGTTCCATTTAATTCAAAAATCAAATTGGGCTATATGAGCACAAAGTGGCTGGTTCACTGGAGGTATTGGTCAAACATATGCTCTTCAACAGATGGAGACGGATCCTACAAAGATTTAGGGGTTTTCCATTTCAGTAAAATTTTTAGGGATTTAGTGATCACTGGCATACCAGAACATACGTTCCAAAGTAAAAGACAAATAATTGCAGGTTGTACCTTCAACCGTGATGAAGGAAACGTATCACCAGGTAGGCATCTTCAGGTTCTGGAGGAGTACACTCCACATCTGGGAATACTGTCCAGGTCCATATTACTGTGTGACACAAAATGCTTCTAGTTTTGGGTGGTACCCAGAACAGGAAAGTGCTCTGCAGCAGATCCAGCCTGTGGTGCCAGTAGCTCTGTCATACATCCTGGCAGACCTTATGGTATTAGAGGTAGCAGTGGTATCAGGATAAAATGACTCACGTAACTTAATGGAATGTGCTTGTGCTACTGGTAGAATCACAATAACCCTCTAGGGTTCTGGAGTAAGGCCATGACATCTGAAACTTGAATTGTAAGCCATTTGAGGAAAAAGTTTCTGGCATGCATCTGGTGAAGGAATAGCAAGGGACCATGAAATGAACAATCCCCATGATCTGGGTCCTATCAGATGTCTTAAGATTTTCAGATCCATCCATCAGCAATCCATCATAGTAAAGTTGTACCTCTATGATCAGATATAATTAGAAATACAGGTCATGAACAAGCTGCATGAGCAAATAGCCCAGATATGCATATCGTTTATGCTGTTCAGTAGTGCTGCTCTCTCAGGTCACATCTTTGGTATATAAGAGATCTTGTCTGAACAGTGCTGGAGGAAGTAAAAATTGAAGCTTTCTTTATGGATGTGGCAAAGATGAGTGGCATGTTCACTGTAGCTTTCTTCAGGAGTGGATTTGATAATTAATGACAAAGGAAAATTCTCCAAATGGACAGCTTCATACTGTCCCTCTGGCCATCCATTCTGTTGTAAAAAAGACAAGTGGCCTAAGGTTAGAATATATGTGGTCTCATGGGCAGTGGGAAAAGGCTAGCTGGTCAGGACCCTGGGAAAAGAATGTTTGGAATGGGTCCACTGTATGTACATATGGCAGACATCAGGAAGTGAGCACAAAGTGTGAAGATATATGTGTGGATGTACATCATAAAGTGTGTACCACAAAAGATATACTAATTAACAGATAGAAAGACTCAGCTAGTTGATGTCAAGCAACCTCAGTCATCAACCACAGTACTATTGGCATGTTGGGTACATAAACAGAGTGGTCATCTTAGAAACTACTCATAAGAAAACAATATGAGCTCCCACTTAGTAAGGGTCATTTGTATAATTCTGATTTTAATGTTCAATATGTCAGCAATAGAAACTAATGCTTAGTTTTCCAATATGATACTATTTCTCAAAGACACCAACTGGCCACTTGTTGGAAAATTATACATTGTAGTCCTTTCATCTTGGAGGGCCAAATATTTGTTCTGACAGAAGAGACAAATACTGAGGGTATGGGTTTTTCCAAGTGCTGGGCCTCAATCAGTACCAATTTATGGATTGGTTGATTCATTGGCATGAAACCCTATGGAATATACATGGTCCATCAGGTATCCTCATTAGACCAACTGGTCAGGCCTTTATACCAAAAGCTTTATGACTCATTGCATAAAGGTCACACTCAGAAGGATATGCCCTTGGGTGAGGTACCTCACAGTGATGAAGGCAAGCTCTGAAGGACATGTTCACTGGAGGCTATTTGCTTACAGCTGTGTAGCAGTTACTTTCACAAAGGCAGATTCCTGTGTCCACCACAGTACGCATGAATCATTCAACAAATACTTATCAAGTACCATACTAGGTATCATTTGCTGTATCAGAAACACAGATTACAAAAAAGGAGAAAGAAAACAGATGTAGGCCTCAATTCCAAAGACCTTAATGTGAAAACTGATAGGCAAACCAGTGCTTCTAACAACATCTAAAGAGATCAGTGAACATCATGTGCTTTGGTAGTCTAGGAGTATCAAGAATGGGCACTTCACTCAGACCTTGAAAAATAGTGACAATTCCTAAAAATGGAGTATTTGAAATGAATATTGAAGTAAATTTTAATGTAGCTAAGAATTAGGTAGAGTATTAAAAGGAATGCATAATCTTATAGAAGTGGAAGAGAATCTGATGTGTTTGAAAAAATATTTCAGCATAACTGGAGCATAATATAACAATGAGAAATTGAAAATAGGTAAAACTGAAAAGGTAGGCCAGATTTGGATAATGAAGGATAAAGCAAGACATGCAAATGAGTATAGCCTGTAGGCAACACAGGGCCACTAAAAAGTTTTATTCTGGGGAGTGAATTGATCAGAATTATACCTTAGGATATTTATTTACTCTGACAACAATATATAGAATGA
Source organism: Neomonachus schauinslandi (assembly GCF_002201575.2). Classification (NCBI taxonomy): domain Eukaryota; kingdom Metazoa; phylum Chordata; class Mammalia; order Carnivora; family Phocidae; genus Neomonachus; species Neomonachus schauinslandi. The sequence goes on along the minus strand of NC_058415.1, from coordinate 36,935,785 downwards.
TTATAGTAAAGTGAGCCAAGGTACAAGTTACTTTAGGAAGACAGGTGAGAGAAAACGGAGACTTAAAACAATGATAGCTTTTACTACATAAAATTGTCTTTTAAAATATTTCAATTTAAAAAATATTTTAATTTTAAGATTAAATAGTATATAATATGAGATCTATACATATTCCCAAACTACCGATGCTTCAGGGAAGGTTACTATAGAAACTGACCCAGTAACTAGTTAGCTAGTAACATCAGGACTGTGGTGATTGAAGATGAGAAGGGGATGAGAGCTGGTTTTGTTTAGGTCACTGCTGTCAAGTCGGCCCCCATATCTGATATATCTAAGTTGTTTCATGAATATTTTCCATGGCTAGGAGACTCCATAAGGAAACTCCTTTCTTCTCTCTGTCTATTCAGGTCAGGAGAATTTTGCACACCCAGTCATCCATTATTTTGAAATTCTTTCAAAAGATTACTCTTCCTTTAAAAAAAATGATTACTCTTTATCCTTTTTAAACTCTTCTCATCATTTCACATACTCTCTCTGGAATATCAAATGGTTCCTTTTTTAGCCAAAATGTTCAAGTTCAACTAAAAATACCAATTTTAACAAATAAGGTATACTTGTTCTATTAACTGCTTATGAAATCATATGCTATCTTATCTTTGTCTATCTTGAATCATCCCCAGTCTGTAAGTGTGCCCTCCTTGTTTTAAGTTAGTGCTGGGCCCCAAGAGCCTCTTCAGAGGTCACTAGATGAAAGGCCCTTTGGAGAAATGTTTTAAAAGATCTATATAATGTACTTTAAGCAAATACTTGACTGAAAATGCTCCTTTTTCTAACTATAGCAAGGTTAGATATATCAAGCATTTTCCAGTTTATTGCTACCAAATTCACATACATATCTTCAACATTCCATGTTTAATTTTCAACAATTAGCACATTAATTATACCATATATTTAATAGGAAGTGATAGATCTTTTTTCAAGTGTCCATAAGACATTTGGATTTGAGCTGTACCCCATTACTTCTTCTTCTGGGCATACATAAAAAAATGCATTCTCTAGTCTACTTTGTAATTGGTGTGACATTCAGACTATATTCAACTCAGTGGAAGTGATCTGTGCCAGTTCTTGATTGGACATTTTAGGAGAGTATGTGTGTCTTCTTCATGTTCTCTTTCTGCTTGCACCAGCTGGATGCAGATGAGGAGAGGGCCTCAGAAGATGGCAGAGCCCCAAGATGGAGCCTAAGCTTGTACATGGTAGTTTGAAGGAGACTGTCTTACTGACTTAAACTCCTACCTGGGCATGTTATATGAGCAAGAAATAAAATTCTGGCCCTTAACCCATGGAATTTTTGAGGGCTATTTATATATTTTTGGCTTAGTTGATCAATAAAATGTTCAAGCATACTTTTGGCTGAAGCTTATTTCTGTAACATTATTCCATTCTCACACTTAAAACTTCCAAACTTCCTTGCCTGATCCCTAATACCTACATAAGCTGTTTTCAGCCTATCTTTCCAACATCACATTTTACCACTGGTTCCTCCTGATACTAAATTGTTTTCTACTTCCTTAAAGTATCATGGTTCTACAAGCTTCTTTACTCTTGGCACACATTATTCCCCCTGAAACAAAGGTCTTCCTCTCTACTTGCTTAGGAATTCCCATTTCTCCTTCAAAACTCTAATGTGAGTGGTTCATTGGCAGCTCGATGCAACATGAGTTGCTCTTTCCTGGGTACTTCCAAGCCCTACATTTGCATCACTACTGCAAGACTTAGAAGTTTTTATTGTAATTATTTGTTTATGTATCTATTTTTTTTATTCTGTACAGAGAATTGCTTAATGGGAACCCGTCCATATTTATCTCTCTATATGCAATTTATATTGAAAAGATAAATTAGGTGCCTATCTAAAAGAATGGATGACCTACAAATTAGTCATTTAAATTTTCTTTTATGTGAAAGTTTAATTTAATTGACTCAAACTTACTTATATTTAAACTTTACTTCCTTAAGCCCTTATTAGCCATCTACATAGAGTCTCCTTAGAGAGTAGAAAATAAACTTACATTCTGCAATTTCCACCTATTCAACTTGTGAAATACAATTTTTCTCTTACCATTTAAAAAATTCTTAACAACAGCAATAAAAAATATTTCTAAGGTGGGTAATAAAAATATAATTGATATATCTTTCTCTCTAATAACCTCAAACCCTTCAGCTACCTAAAGCTATCTCCAGTTATTTAAGATTTAGTTAAAAATTGGCTTGGCCATTATTCCTCCTGTGGTGGAAAATACAACATCCTTCCTAATATCTCCTGGGGAAATCCTGGGAAGTGGATACAAAACAGTATTTCTCTTATGGATTTTTGTCTCAAAGTCCATGTTGAGATTCCTTTTTATCTCAGATATATCCTGTCTCTTTTTTGGACATTACTCTCGATCCCCTCTTTCTTCAAATTATGACTTAAATCAAGGCTAGCTTGAAGACCTTAAAATTAGAAAGAGATGATATTGGCACATAAAGCTTTAATCTGAAATTAGACATATTGATTTTAATAGCTTACTAATCATTCCTGCCTCTAAAATTAAAATTGGCCACTTCAGTCTATACAGGTTTCATCTCTTTCTTTCTCTCTCAAATATCTTATTGTATTGTGCTCACCCCTCTTCTTGTGATGAGATGAGATGATAAAATGCTTATGTGATGAGATCAAATGAGGTGAATGACATAGGCACCATGATGTAGCATGAGGCTACTACTGACCTTTTGATGATATGTCAGAAGGATCATCTGCTTCCAGACCATGGTTGACCATGGGTAGCTGAAACCAGAGAAAGCAAAACTGTAAGTAAGGGAGGGACTACTGTATCTCCCAAATTTTTACCCACGATATTTCCTCTAAAGATAAGTCATAAATGTGTTGATCAGTGGAATTTATTTCTGATTTAATACATTTCCTCATAATCAGCACTTCAATTAGATTATTTAAATATCAAACTTGATCACATACCCAGTTTTGAAAATCAAGCTACCCAGTGACCCTAATTTTGAATAGTTCAACCAAGTGAGGCCCCAGAGTGATTTCTTAATACAATGTTGTATTCTACTGGGCCTATGGTTTCCGACCCTAAACAGAAGTCCCCTCCAGCCCCAAAAGAGAGAAAAAAGAAAAGAAAAATACCTAGAGTTAGATGGTCTTGATCTTTTATTGTGGGTCCCAGAATCTGCTAAGGTCTTACAATGATATTCATGTATAATTAACATATCACTATGTGTAAATAGCATCTCTAATATATTGTCAAAGTGGTAGGAAGCTCATACCACCTCTAGGCCTAAAGGGACAAGAAGAGAGAGGGTTTGATTGATTATCAGGGATAATGGCTGTTGGAGAGAGCTGCCTAATAAGAGTTGTTGTCTTTGAGAGAGAAGGCAGCAGACCTACAGTGACCATACAGGGAGAAGAGAGATTAACACCCCCACCACTCTCCTCTAGCTCTCCAGTCTACTGACAAGATTCCATTGGCTAAATAAACTCAAAGTCGGAGATCTGTGGAACCCATTAATGTTGTCCATGTTGGTCAGCCTCCCAGACTCAAAGGAAGTGGGGAATGGGTGAAAAATACAGTAAATATTCAATACAACACATTTACTAGGTGCCCCAGAAATAGCACTGGGAGGAATGTTTCTGAATTTTGCATCATTGAAAATTTCTAAATGTATTTTCTACCCATTCATGAGATCATCTTACCCAGTAACAAGGTTTTGTTGTCCAAACTTAGTCTCCAGTTATGCCTTCTATATCTTTACAATGCCCTGTGACTTTGGTTTCTTACTTTAGGAAAGAGTTGCCTTTAATTTAAAACTCCTCTGATGTTTTATTTTAGGCTAATAGGGCACAAATTATGGCATACACTGCTTCGTTTTAGAAGACTAACAATGAGAAAGACCATATATTGATTCATTTTAGAAAAGCAAATGTAAAATCAAAAATTACTTTGTACTTCTTTCTGTCTCCTGTAATCTTCTATGTATGCTGCTTCTCTCGCTTCTGCTTCTTTCTCCCTGTTTTCTTGGTTTTTGCTACAGGTGATTGAAAGCAGGTATTTTTTTTATTATTATTATTATGTTATGTTAATCACCATACATTACATCATTAGTTTTTGATGTAGTGTTCCATGATTCATTGTTTGCGTAAAACACCCAGTGCTCCATGCAAGAAAGGATTTTGTACTTGTCAAATATTTCTCTGTATCTATTGAGAGGATCACATGGTTCTTGTTCTTTCTTTTATTAATGTATTGTATCACATTGATTGATTTGAGGATGTTGAACCAAACTTGCAGCCCAGGGATAAATCCCACTTGGTTGTGGTGAATAATCCTTTTAATGTACTGTTGGATCCTATTGGCTAGTGTTTTGGTGAGAATTTTTACATCCATGTTCATCAAGGATATTGGTCTGTAATTCTCCTTTTTGATGGTGTCTTTGTCTGGTTTTGGGCAGGCTCGAATTCTACCACTGAACCACCAATGCCCCACTTTGTCTGGTTTTGGGAATCAAGGTAATGGTGGCCTCATACAATCAATGAGTTTGGAAGTTTTCCTTCCATTTCTATTTTTTGGAACAGTTTCAGAAAAATGGGTGTTAATTCTTCTTTAATGTTTGGTAGAATTCCCCTGGGAAGCCATCCGGCCCGGGGCTTTTGTTTGTTGGGAGATTTTTGATGACTGCTTCAATTTCCTTAGTGGTTATAGGTCTGTTCAGGTTTTCTATTTCTTCCTGGCTCAGTTTTGGTAGTTGATACATCTCTAGGAATGCATCCATCTCTTCCAGGTTATCTAATTTGCTGGCATAGAGTTGCTCATAATATGTTCTTAGAATTGTTTGTATTTCTTTGGTGTTGGTTGTGATCTCTCCTCTTTCATTCATGATTTTGTTGATTTGGGTCCTTTCTCTTTTCTTTTTGAGAAGTCTGGCCAGGGGTTTATCAATCTTGTTAATCCTTTCAAAGAACCAGCTCCTAGTTTCGTTGACCTGTTCTACTGTTCTATTGGTTTCTATTTCATTATTTCTGCTCTGATCTTTATTATTTCTCTTCTCCCACTTGGTTTTGGCTTTATTTGCTGTTCTTTCTCCAGCTCCTTTAGGTGTAGGGGTACGTTGTGTATTTGAGACCTTCCTTGTTTCTTGAGAAAGGTTTGTATTGCTATATACTTTCCTCTTAGGCCTGCCATTGCTGTATCCCAAAGATTTTGAACTGTTTTGTTTTCATTTTCTTTGGTTTCCATGAATTTTTTTAATTCTTCTTTAATTTCCTGGTTGACCCATTCATTCTTTAGTAGGATGCTCTTTAACCTCCATGTATTTGAATTTTTTCCGACTTTCCTCTTGTGATTGAGGTCTAGTTTCAAAGCCTTGTGGTCTGAACATAGGCAGGGAATGATCCCAAGCTTTTGGTATTGGTTGAGACCTGATCTGTGACTTGGATGTGATCTGTTCTGGAGAATGTTCCATCGGCAGTAGAGAAGAATGTGTATTCTGATGTTTTGGGATGGAATGTTCTGAATATGTCTGTGAAGTCCAATTGGTCCAGTGTGTCATTTAAAGTCTTTATTTCCTTGTTGATCTTTTGCTTAGACGATCTGTCCATTTCAGTGAGGGGGGTGTTAAAGTCCCCCACTATTATTGTATTGTTGTTGATGTGTTTCTTTGCTTTTGTTCTTAATTGGCTTATATGATTGGCTGCTCCCATGTTAGGGGCATAGATATTTACAATTGTTAGATCTTCTTGTTGGATAGACCCTTTAAGTTGGATATAGTGTCCTTCCTCATCTCTTATTACAGTCTTTGGTAAAAAACAAATTTGTCTGCTATAAGGATTGCCACCCCAGCTTTCTTTTGGTGTCCATTAGCATGGCAAATGGTTTTCCACCCCCTCACTTTAAATCTGGGGTGTCTTTGGGTCTAAAATGAGTCTCTTGCAGAGAGCATATTGATGGGTCTTGTTTTTTAATCCAATCTGATAGCCTGTGTCTTTTGATTGGGACATTTAGCCCATTTACATTCAGGGTAACTATTGAAGATTAGTTTTTGTTTGTCCTGGAAGCTTTTTATCTCCCCTTCTATTTTCAATGACAGCCTAGCTGGATATAGTATTCTTGGCTGCATATTTTTCTCATTTAGTGCTCTGAATATATATTGCCAGTCCTTTCTGCCCTGCCAGGTCTCTGTGGATAGGTCTGTTGCCAGTCTAATGTTTCTACCATTGTAGGTTACATATCTCTTCTCCCGAGCTGCTTTCAGGATTTTCTCTTTGTCTCTGAGACTCGTAAGTTTTACTATTAGATGGTGGGGTGTTGACCTATTTTTATTGATTTTGAGAGGGGTTCTCTGTGCTTCCTGGATTTTGATGCCTGTTTCCTTCCCCAAATTAGGAAATCCTCTGCTATAATTTACTCTAATATACCTTCTGCCCCTCTCTCTCTTTCTTCTTCTTCTGGGACCCCAATTATTCTAATGTTGTTTTGTCTTATGGTATCACTTATCCTTCGAATTCTGCCTCATGACCCAGTAGTTATCTCTCTTTTTCTCAGCTTCTTTATTTTCCATTATTTGGTCTTCTATATCCCTGATTCTCTCTTCTGCCTCATTTTTCCTAGCAGTTAGAGCCTCTATTGTTGATTGCACCTCATTAATAGCCTTTTTTATTTCAATTTGGTTAGATTTTAGTTCTTTTTTTTAATTTTTTTTTAAATTTATTTTTTTTAATTTTATTTATTTATTTGAGACACAGAGATACAGAGAGAGAGAGAGAGCATGAGCAGTGGGAGAGGCAGAGGGAGAGGAAGAAGCAGACTCCCCGCTGAGTCAGGAGCCCGATGTGGGACTCCATCCCAGGACCCTGGGATCATGACCCGAGCCGAAGGCAGACGCTTAACCATCTGAGCCACCCAGGTGCCCCAGATTTTAGTTCTTTTATTTCTCCAGAAATGGTTTCTCTAATAACTTCCATGCTTTTTTCAAGCCCAGCTAGTATTTTTATAATCATCATTCTGAACTCTTGTTCCAACATCTTACTAATGTCTGTATTGACTAGGTCCCTTGCAGTCGGTATTGCCTCTTGTTCTTTTTGTTGAGATTATTTTTTTCCATCTTGTCATTTTGTCCCGAGGAGAATAGATGAATGAGAGAACAAAATGCTAACAGGGTAACAGCGTCCCCAGAAAATATACACTAAACAAATTAGAAAAGGCCTGAAACCAGGGGAAAAGAAAGGGAAAGAAAGAAAAAAGAAAAAGATAAAGATAAAAATAAACAAAAACAAAACAAAACAAAAAGAGCAGAATATGATCAAATATGATCAGGCTGGTGCATAGATCAATGCCACACACTAGATTTTGGGCATATTTTGGTCTGTTAGAAGAAAGTGCTTCCCAAAATTTTAAAGAAAGAAAAACTTATATATGTACAAAAATAAGGGTTGATATGATGAAGGGATGGAATATGACCATAATGATGAAAATTATAAATGATTTTATAGAAAGAGTTGTTAAGAAGTTTGTTTAAAAAAGAAAGAAGAGGATTAAAAAAAAAAAGGGAGAGAATGTGATCAGGCAAGAGACTCGAACAAAGCCATACACTAGAGATTTAGGGTATATTTTGATCTGTTAGAAGAAACTGTATCCCAAAATTTTAAAGAGACATCAACTTATATATATATGCTAAAAATAAGGGTAACTACTATGAAGGGATAGAATAAGACTCCAAAAATGAAAAATAAAAAAGATTTTTTAAAAAAGGGATTGATAAGATGTTGGTTGAAAAAGGGAAAGAGAAAAATTAAAAAAAAAAAAGACAGTTAAAAAAAATTAACATTGAACGACTAAAGAATCATGGTAAAAAAGCCATGGATTCTATGTGCTGTATTCCCCTAGTGCTGGAGTTCTGCCATTCTCATTGATCGGTAAACTTGGTCTTGGCTGGCTGTTCTTGCTGATCTTCTGGGGGAGTGGCCTGTTGCCATGGTTCCCAAATGTCTTTGCCGGAGGTGGAATTTCCCCACCCTTGCCCCTCTGGGCTAAGTAATCTGCTCGGGTTTGCTCTTGGGAGCTTTTGTTTCCTGCAAGCTTTCTATACAGCTTTGAAGGATGAGAGTGAAAATGGTGGCCTCCCAATCTCCACCCAGAAGGAGCTGAGAACTCGGGTCCCCACTCCTCAGTGTGCCCCCAGAGAAAAGCAGTCAGTCACTCCCATCTCCCTGGTCTCCAGCTGCACTCCATGCTCACCTGGCCTGTGACCAAGCATTTCTATCTCTGGCACACGACCCCGTGTGGAGTCTCCAAACCCAGAAGATCCCTGCGGTACACTCCCACACCGCTCCTCCCAGGGGAGAAAGGGGAGTCTCCCCGTATCTGCCACTTGTTGGGTCCCTCCTGGAGGAGCAGTGGCCCGACTGTGCCCCGGATCATGGTTTATGACAACCCCGAGCTGAGAGCCCGCTCCTCAGCTCCATCTCTGCAGCCGGCTTCCCCGCTCCGATACCTGGGCTCTGCTGCACTCAGGCACCCCTGGTCTTTCTGTGACCCCAAGGGTCCTGAGACCACACTGTCCCCACGAGGGTTCCACCCCCCACTTAGCCACTAGAGCAACGTCCCTCAGCGGAGCAGACTTCTAAAAGTTCTGATTTTGTGCTCCGCAGCTCTATCACTTGCCAGAAGTGGCCGATGGAGGCCCCTCCCCCGCCGTCTATCCTCCCAAATATCGCCTCGGATTCACTTTTCCACATGTCCTACCTTCCAGAAAGTGGTCGCTTTTCTGTTCAGAGAGTTGTTGCTACTCTTTTCTTGGATCTCCTGTTGAGTTCGTAGGTGTTCAGAATGGTTTGATCCCTATCCAGCTGAATTCCTGAGACCAGACGAAATCCAGGTTTCCTACTCCTCTGCCATCTTGCTCCTCCTGAAAGCAAGTATTTTTAACTGAACCTCTCTACATATGTGGCCACAGCAGCTCTTTTCATAAGTCCTTGTAACATTTCCAGTATACTACTTGAAAAAACAAACAACAAAATATATAAATGAAAAAATATATATGAAAAACATCTATAAACATATATAGATACTTTTACTTTTTGGGGTAGACACTGTGTGATCTAATATTAGAAACTGTGGATACTCCCTTCAGAGTAGTGCTCTGTGTTAAAAAATAACTGACAAAGCTATCTTCTAAAGCCATAGCATGAATCTTAGTGTTCTTTTTGAAGTTAGTTAGATTCCCTTCCCTTTTTTAAGAGCTGAGCCTCTTCCTCTTAAAGTTTCATTACAGATACAGGGAAAATAGGTGCTGTTTCCTAAAGCTGAATGCTTCACCAAAACTCTTTATTAGGAGTATCTCTAGGAAATATTTACTGAAACATCCTTATCAGCATTTCCCCACCTTTGAAAACTTTGTTCTGTGACTTCCTGGGACAAAATTTTGAATAAAAGTACAAAAAATATGACTAAAAAGAATTGTACATTTGACAATCACATCGGGTGATTCTTCAAGATTTTCATAATTTGTATTGTATATCCTCATTAAGTACTATGATAATAATTGGTATAAATTGATTTTGATATGAGCCTTTGATTTAAAGCAATAGACTGTGATTATTCTTAACTTAAAATATTTACAATTTTTTTAAATGAGGGAATATCCATGTATATATAAAGTATATGGCTAGCTATAGTTTAAATACATCATTTTCTTATAAGGACTTTCTGGGAATAATAAATCATAGCACAAATTCCCCTAACCTCACAGAAGATGAATGTTCTATTTTGCAAGATACAGCAAGCAAACATTTTGTCAAATATTTGTCAATTCTAAACAAGGTTTACTTATTTCTCAGCCTGGGACTATGGGGTACATACTATTTAATTCCTTACCTCCCTCCTCTCCCCCAGTCAGATAACTCACATTTTAGTTTCTAGGGGAAACTAGAGGGAGGGAAAAAGAGAAGTCTATTTCTTTCATACAGTAAGTTATCTGGGGATAAGCAATCCAAAATTACCAGGGAACAAAGATTCTCCCATTTTCTGGTCACTCATTCTTAGTATATAAATCTTCCTCTTAGTATGTACCATATTACGATCACTTAGTGAAAGTCATGCCTTTGCCATTTTTGTCAATAGACATAAACCAGAATTTTCCTCTGAAAGCTGGTATTTATTGTCACTGTAGTCATGACCCGTATTTTTAAATGAGATAGAAGAAAGGAATAGAATAGAATATACATTGTTAAAGTAATCACACAATTAAAGATGTTGTTGTTGTTGGTGGTGGTGGTGGTGGTATTTGCTGAATATACTCAACTATAGAAGCTACAGACAAAATTCTATTCCCTGGGTTAGAGTATAACCACAAAAGCTTGCAAAACAAATTTCAGAGAAAGAAAAGTGATAAAGATTTCTAAATGACCCAGTCACTGTCTTTTATTTTTCTCAAGTAAAACCAAACTATTGGCTGTGATAGACTCTTAGTTTAGAAAAGACTATTAAGTATGTTAAAAATTTAGGGGCCTCATTGGGCAATTATTTTTGTTGTTATTAATGAGCACATCTGTCACCTCACATATATATCTTTGTGTGTGTGTGTCTGTGTCTCTGTGTGAACATTTAAGTTCTACTCTCATAGCAAAAACAACCAATGGGTCAGAGAAGAAATCAAAAGATAAATCAGTTTTTTTGAACATCCTCTGGAAGATTAGAGAAAAGGTGATGTTAAAAGTAATGAATCTTGGGGTGCCTGGAGGACTCAGTTGGTTAAGCATCTGACTCGATTTTGGCTCAGGTAATGATCTCAGGGTCATAGGATTGAGCTCCATGTCGGACTCCAAGCTCAGCAGGGAGTCTGCTGGAGATTTTTTCTCTCCCTCTCCTTCTGCCTTTCCCCCCAATGCATGTGTGCTCTCTCTCTCTCTCTCTCTCAAATAAATAAATGAATCTTAAAAAAAAGTAATGAATCTAAACATCAATAAAGATATTCAGATAAGATTGCACAATCTTGAGGAACAGACATCAGGTCCATTTAGAATCTATATAGGCAGGAGAAATTTCACTATTCATTGTTCATTGAACCACCAAAAGTAGTTACCTTTTCCCTTAAACTTATTTTTCCCTATTAAAAATATTTAAGAAAGGGGTGGGGAAAAATGATTGTTTACTCACTATGAGCAAAATAAGTCAGACAGAGGAGAAAATTTTACTTACACTGTCTTAATACCTGCTGAAGAGGTTAGAAGAGGATTTATCATAAATGTAAAATCCTTTTCTGCCAGAGTAGCTGAGACTTAATTTAGCCCAACCTCCTTTACCTTGGAGTCAAATCTAAACGTTGGAGGGCTTTCATGGCACCAAGGCATGTGTGTGGGTTGCACCAGTCTCTGATTGTCTCACATCCATATCTGCATGTGTTGAGTCAGCCATCACCTGTCCTGGTATTAAGATTGATCAACTTAGACCATTCTGGGTTTGGTGTCTAAACTAGACACTTCTGGGTGATGACTGAGGGAAATGCAATGATTCATATTCTCTCTGCTGCTCTGCGTTATTAAAATCTCTGTGCCTAGACACTCTCCATGGAGCTGGAAAAAGAATTCAAAGTGCAAGAACTCTAAACAATATTCACTGACATCTACATTCTCAGCAATGTGTGGTTAGTTTTCCCTTCTCCAAACCTGGGAAAACATTTACTAGCTTTGAGAGATGAGAAAGGAAACTAAATCTTGACCTCCTAAAACCTCAAATCTTTTGACTAAATAAAAGAGCCTATGAGAGTTCATTTTGGAAACTAAGTCAAGAAAATTTCTTTGTTTCTTTGTACATTCTCATATCATTCCTTTGAGGTAATAAAAATAGAAGTGATTTTTAAAAAGGGAAAAGGCTAAGAAGGAAAACAGGAAGTGTCAATATATTTCAGAAATTTTATGTATGTATTTAGAATACATATATATTTGTAAAATAAAATTGTATATCATGTGCTATATATTTTTAAAGATGATTGATTTTAGAGAGAGACAGAGAGCACAAGTGGGAGGGGCAGAGGGAGAGAGAGAGAAAGAGAGATAATCTCAAGCAGACTTCTCACCGAGCATGGAGCTCCACATGGGGCTCAATCTCACAACCCTGAGATCATGATCTGAGCCAAAACCAAGAGTTGGACGCTTAACCAATGGTTCCACCCAGGCATCCCTCGTGTGCTATATATTTTACAAGCAGATTTATGAAATAAGTTAATTTATAATGTTAAATGTTTATAAACATATATATCTATAAAATAAGACTATATTATAGGACTTGCATTTCAACTTTTTTTCCAGTTTTATTGAGAGATATTTAACTAACATCACTGTGTAAGTTTAAGGCATATAGCATGATCATTTGATTTACATATACTGGACATGATTACCAAAACAGGTCCAGCTAACATCCATCTTGTATAGATATAATAAAAAGAAAATGAAGAAAAATGGACAAATATTTCTCTTCGTTATGAGAACTCATAGGATTTACTGTCTTAACAACTTTTCTACATATCATAAACCAGTGTTAGCTATAATCATCATGTTATACATTACATTCCTAGTACTTATTTATCTTATAATTGAAAGTTTATACCTTTTGACCATCTCCCTTCAATTTCTCCGACCCCTATCCTATGCCTCTGGTAGTCTAAGTCTGATCTCTTTCTATGAGTTTGTTTGTTTTAGGATTCCACACATAAGTAAGATCACACAGTATTTATTTTTCTCTGTCTGACTTATTTCATTTAGCATAATGCCTTCAAGATCCTACCATGTTGTTGCAATTGGTAGGATTTATTTGTTTTTTTTTTATGGCTGAATAATATTCCATTGTGTATGTATATACCAAAACTTCTTTATCCATTTATCCACCGATAGACACTTAAGTTGTTTCCATGTCTTGGCTATTTTAAATAATCTGCTATGAACATGGGGTACAGATATCTCTGAGTTAATGTTTTCCTTTCCTTTGGATATATTCCCAGAAGTGGAATTACCAAATCATATGGTGGTTCGATTTTAATTTTTTGAGGATCCTCCATACTCTTTTCCATAGTGGCATTACATTTTACAATCCCACCAACAGTGCACAAGGGTTCCCTTTTCTCCACACCCACACCAGCATTTTTTATCTTTTATCTTTTTGATTATGGCCATTCTAAAAAGCATGAGGTGATATCTCATTGTAGTTTTAATTTGCATTTTCCTGATGACTAGTTATATTGAGATTTCATGTATCTGTTGGCTTTTCCTATATCTTCTTTGGAGAAATATTTATTCAGGTCCTTTGCCCATTTTTTTAATCAGATTATTTGTGTTTTTTGCTATTGAGTTGTATAAGTTTTTTTTATATATTTTGGATATTAATCCCTTATCAGATACACGATTTGCAAATGTATTATCTCATTTCTAGGGGCTTGCTGTTATGGTCTACTTCTGGGCAAGGCAACTGTTGGAGCTTTGAGGGCAGGGATGGGGGTGATGGTGGCTGAGAACAGTTGGATAAGATGGCTGGCTTTGTTCTGTACCCAACTGAAACTGTAGAATGAGCTCTGAGGTTGCCTGAATTCTCTGGTTAGGAATAGGTACAATGTTCAGTAGTAAATGGAACTATGAATTAGCTTCCCTTTTCTGGCTTGCATGGGATCCAGGGCTCCGGGGCCTGTATAGTTCATTGTTTGGATGCTGAATCAGGAGGAATGTCCACTGAATCCCTTGGTCAAGTGAGGCCACAGGTTTTGGTCTGCAAATGGAGAAAGTCATGGCTGTGTTCTCTATTCAAGTGCCACTGTGTCTAAGGCTGTTGAATGGGCTGTGCAGCTTCCTACATGCTCTGGTTAGGTTCCCTGGTCAGAGAGTCTGAAGGCTGTATTCATTAGTAAGAGGGATTACAGATTAGATTCCCTAACCTGGTGCAGTGGGAGAAGCAACTCTAAATCCAGTAGAACTTTTTGTTATTTTGACTCAAGTCAACCTGTAATCTGAGTTTCCTGACTGAACAGGTCCATTGGCTTTGTTCTGCAAACTATCAGGTCTGTCTGCTGATCTCTGGGCTTTGGCACTAGGCTCCACTGCTTCCAAGGGTTCATACCAGCCCTTCTGGTCAGATGGGGTTGAGAAGACACTCTAAAGAAGGCAGAGCTGCAATTCAGTTTCTTGCCAAGGTATGGGCAAGCCAGGCTCCAGGGCTGACAAAATTTCTCATTTGAGGATCTTAATCAGACAGATCCATACCCCACTGTGTTCCTGGTCCAACTGTGCCCCTGACTTGGTTCAGCGGGTGAGCAAAGCCACTGTTTGGGATTACTACTTGGACACTGCAGGTATGAACTCAGTCTGCCAAGATCCCTGTGCTGATTGTTGCAAGCTTCCCTCCCCACTTTTTCATCACAGTCAGATTCAAAGTTGTTGAGCCCTGTAGATTCACCTGCAATCCGCATGGTGCAAAATCTGAGTATGGGTTGCTGCAAAGTGGACCACAATGCTGGGAAGAGTCTTGACATCCCCCCTGGGTTCTCTTTTTTCCACTGGAAGACCCAGAGTCTCAGGGGAGGCTTCACATGGTGTTGTGCTGCCCTGGGGATGGTCAATGTGGTCAATTTGTGGCTGCTTTTCTTACCCTTCTAAAGCATTCCATTCCTGGTCTCTAGTGCAGGGGAGGTGTTTCAGCTTCATCCCCATGCCCAGGATTCTCTCAGTGATGTCTTGTTTTTGAATAACTGTTAGTTCTCTTTGTGAAGAAGAATGAAGTCAGGAACAACTTATGTCATCATCTTGGTGATGTCACTCTCAACTTTTTTTTTTAAATTGAAATATAGTTAACACACAATATTACATTATTGTCAGGGGTACAACATAGTCATATGACAAGTCGATATGTTATGCTATGCTCACCAGAAGTGTAGCTATCATCTGTCATCATACCACGCTATTACAGTATAAATTGACTATATTCCCTATGCTGTACCTTTTATTCCTGTGACTTATTCATTCCATAACTGGAAGCCTGAATCTCCAACTCCCCTTCAAGCATTCTACCTATCTCACACCCCTCTTCTCTCTAGCAAACATCAATTTGTTCTCTGTACTTACAGAAATACATATGGTATTTTTATTGTAATTTTTTGGGGTACCTCCACACTATTTTCCACAGTGACTACACCAATTTATAGTCCCACTAGCAGCTCACAGGGGTTGTCATTCTCAACTAATTAATTTAATAATATTTTCTCATTTTCTATAAGAAATATAGAAATTACTAATTCATAATATTTAGTACTCAATTGAAGAATAAAAATTTTATTTTATAAATGCTTTTTCTAAATAAAAAGTAGATTCTCAGTAAATATTTGTTAAACCAATAAGTTCCTGCATGATAGACTCATGGTTGGGTTTCTGTATTAATTTCATAATCTCTGCTACTGGGAAAGTTATGTTTTAACATTTTCTCTTTTGACACCACTCCAAAATAATTGACCTAAAATTGGGGTTAGGAACTTCATTTTATTTCAATTTTCTTTTCATTGTATGATGAAGAGCAGTCTAGGTCATAATAGATACCTTATTAGATCATTTCTGGATATCTATTTTTAAAACCTGCTGTGTTCATGTTTTAATTCTTTTAAGTTTTTCTAAAATCTTTTATCAGTTATTGTTTAATGAGTTGATGATTCAAAATAAAAAATAATTAGATTATATTTGTAATCTCAAAAATTCAGAATTGTTGTTCTCTCCCTCTTCCTTTGCCCCTCCCATTGCTCTCTCTTTTTCTCTCTAAAATAGATAAATAAAATCTTAAAAAATTCAGAATTGCTACTGAAAGGTTAGTTGAGAAATAATCATATAATCTACCCCGAACTTCTTTCTTGCTAGTGGTTGAGAGTGGTGATGATGGTAGCATGGGGCAAAAAAATTGGCAAAAAATATGTAATAGAACTTATCAATGCCTCTTTTCCTGTACTGTGTCATCAGGGGGATATAGAAGATACTGGGAGAGAGACATGTCAACGACTTAGAAGTGCAGGTGAAGTGGGAGACTACCTTAATCGAAGGAATATATCATCTTAAATGTAGTTCTGATAGGAAAATGTCAGCTCTCATATAAAAGACCTTTAGAATGGCTCTCACTGCAAAATGCTATAGTGCAGACAAGGGAGGTATGGCTATCTTGTGCCGTCAGGGAAGATTCTCAGAACTGGATTTGAAAGAATAAATAACAATTCATCATTTTTAAGTTTCTTGGAAAGAATTTGCACACGTAGAGATAACAACACACACAAAAATACATGGAATTATGGAAGTGCATCAAGTATTGAATGATTCTAAATGTATGACACAATGAAAAGCCATGTGTGAAGAGAAAGTGGTAGTAAATCAATCTAAATAGTAGGCTGGCTACAGATTGTGAAGGACATTTTGCTAAGTGCTCAAGTTTTAGGACTTGATTCTAGTCATAATATTAAGAATTTAGTATTTGTTAAGGTTGTTCTTTCTAACTTCAGTGAAGACAATATACAAAGAGTTTTTTCAAATGATAAATTTGCAGACCTATGTGATTGCTTCTAATGTAACCCCTGGCAATTTTTAAGAATAATTACTATCTAGGTCACTATTCAGTAGTTTTGACAACTGACAGAATTTGTTTCAAAATAAACCTTCAGGGTTCATCTTCAGAGAGTTATGGCAAGAGTTGTATCAGTGGGCTTCATTCTTTCCTTAACATCTATGTAAATCTATGGGAAGTCTTAAGAATGCAGAATATTAAGAGCTTACATCATTATCAGTAAGATTCTTTTACATTTCATGTTCTCATTCAGTATGTATATCCTTTCAGGACACAAAAGAAATAACCTTGCTATTTTCTTGCTGTATGACCTGCAGTAAAATTTTTTGTAAGTTTTTAATTTGCAACAAGTGTTAGATGAATGGATTAGAGACAGATGTGTGATCAGGCTGTAGTTTTACTACAGATCCATTAATTTACCTGTTTCATTATACATCCTAACACTTTAGCATAGTTTCAGTACCATGGTATTAACTATTGTCATTCTTTTTTTTTTTAAAGATTTTATTTATTTGACAGAGAAAGACACAGTGAGAGAGTGAGCACAAGCAGGGGGAGTGGCAGGCAGAGGGAGAAGCGGACTCCCCCGCCGAGCAGGGAGCCTGATATTGGGCTCGATCCCAGGACCCTGGGACCATGACCTGAGCCGAAGGCAGCCGCTTACTGACTGAGCCACCCAGGCGCCCCTATTGTCATTCTTCTTAACAAGACATTTTATATTGAACTACCTACAGGATCTAACCACAAACTATGCTGCTAACAGAGAAAATAATTTTCCTGGGATCCAAATGTCAATCATTTTCCAGTTTGCAAATTGAGTCCAAAAGATTGCAATGATAATGTCATTGTGATTTTTATACATGCAAGTACCTATGCATAGTCAATATCTAAATATCTAAAGCTGTTACAGAACTGGACAAGGAGATTGAATTAATGAAAGTCTTCCTAGGACAGCAGCCAAACTTCTACTACCTTCCCTGTGGTGATGACATTCCTGAAAATAGCCTGTCAAAAATAAGACAAAGAGTTGGGAAAACTTTATGGCAAATTTAACTGTGAAATAACTGTTTTCTCCATCAAGAGAATTGCTATAAATGTTTTGCAGAATTTAAAAGTCATTCCAAAATTAGTTTCAAAGAATTGACTGCAAATGACAGTCCCCAAATGTGTTTTTTCCTTCTTCTTTTTCTCCTTGTCATTGCCAACTCAGAGCATTAAGAAAATCTAACGCTGAAAGGACTACTCCTGTGAGATGTGAAAATAATTATATGTTCTGCCTGAACTGATAGGCGGAGAAACATTCCATCTCAGATTCTGCAAAGCATGTCAATTTCAACTTTGCATGTTTTTTGTTTCTACTACCCACAAGTCGTAGAAGCAGTGATTGGAAAACAAAAGCATTATCCCTACAGCAAGGAACCTTAAAAATTGGATAGATGATACACTTCCCCACATTTAGTGTAAAATAAATGGAAAGTGTTGTTATTTCTTGCTGTAGGTTTTGGGATAGATAATAGAAACAGTTTTATAAATTTGAGCCTCAATAATTTTGCTATAACTGTTGAATTAAGGATGGAACATTAAGAATACATATTTATGGACTCAATGTGATTTAGAAAAATTGTCTCTAGAGTAGAAATGCATGAAATGAATCTAGTTTTTCACTGACTTCATTTAAAATCTGAGTTTATTTCCTATTTAAAAGAAATGTCTAATAGAATAAATTAGAAGCCTTTGAAAATAAATCTTTCCTTTTTTTTAGATTATTTGATGCTGTAATACGAGTAGTGATTTTGTAAAGTTCCCAATAATTTGCAACATTCCAATACCTCATTCTCTGCTGTTGACAATTCCCAGGTCCCACTATGATTTTTACCATATGTGGTAGACCAAAGACTTCTTTTTTTGCCAACCTGAAATCAACTCTTATTCTCAGACTTTTTTTTTCTTAGTTTTGTACAGTGTAACACTGAAATTAAAAAAAAAAAAAGCAAGCTTTTGCAAAAAAAAAAAAATCCAAAAAAACCCTGTCTTTTGCCATGGGATGAGACTATATTGATGAATGTGATTTTTTAAATAACATTTTCTGATTATATCAAGAATATATCTATCCTATAGAAAGAAAAATTTGGAAAGGCATTAAAAATTTCAGTTATAATGCCTTTTATTAAAATTTTTGTACATTTTAATAGTTTTTTTTTTTAAAAAAGGTGATGTCTGGGGGTGCCTGAGTGGCTCAGTTGGTTAAGCATCTGCCTTTAGCTCAGCTCATGATCCTAGGGCCCTGGGATCGAGCCCCGCATCGGGCTCTCTGCTCAGCAGAGAGCCTGCTTCTCCCTCTGCCTGCCATTCTGCCTATCTGTGCTCTCTCTCTATCTCTCTGTCAAATAAATAAATAAAATCTTTAAAAAAAAAAAGGTGATGTCTGTACAACTTATCATATAATATTTTATATGTAACTTTTTTCCTCACTGGTGACTTTTTAAGCTTTCCTTATTAACTAGATACAAATACATGAATGCCTATTATTGCAACATATGAAATACTTGTAATTGCTTTTATAATTTTCAAATATTTTCATATTTAGATTGTTTTACAAATTGTTATTAGCGTAAGGAAAATATAGATGACTCTGGATTTCACACCAATATTAGAAACAAGTGAACAACAAAAACAAACAATAGAATAGAAATAGAAAAAAATAGAAACAACAGAAAATAAAGATACCCAAAATCTCTATTTCAAATACTATGAGAGTTACAATGATGTTCATAATATATTTATTTATGCTTGAAGTTATATTGACATATTTTCTCATGCTCTAGTATCTTTTTCCCTCTAGTTTCTCAATGTTATTAATATCATGCCTTCAATGACTGACATTTCCCCTCGTCATGTATGCCCTGATTTGGAGAAAATTGTGCCATTCTTCAGAGCAGCACTATCAGAAGATTGTTCTGTTTGGGTGATTTTTATTAAAAGAGGGAAATGGAGAAGATTACATATGGCACAGCAAATTATTTAAAATTGAACACCATATACTGTTACCATAAATTTCTCAGGAATTCCCACAACATAGAATTTTCTGCTTGTCTACAGTTTTTCCCAGGCTCCCCAGCATCCACCCTCAGACTGAATGTTACCACCTCTCCATCCTCACCTCCTCTTTCCAACACTTCTGCTTTTTTTTTTTATTACCAACTACATGATTTCTCTTTGCCTGTGCCTGATACTTCAAACACTCACATTTCACTACACGGACAATTAAGCAATAATTACATGCCATTTGTATACAGGAGCCCTTGTCTTTTGTAACTAAAGGCCCATCAAGTTCCATTAAAGTACTGTGTTTTGTTTTGTTGGAAGAACCATTTATTGTACCAGAGAGAGTAATTATATTGCTATCCAAAAGGCCAGCTAACCGGTCACCTGCTTATTTAATAACATTTATTTTCACAGCATAGGTACAGCAAAATAATTTTATCAACATACAAAAGAATGACAAAATCTCTAATCACTTCCTTAAGAGATTAAGGTGAAATTATTGTATCAAAATAGATTCTGTACATCAAGGAATTTTGTCAGACATTGTAACATTTATATTTCTACCAATAGTATGCAGTTGGGTAATTATAAAACATTACTAATAAAATAGGTATCAATTTGATAGGCTAAAAAAGAAATGATTCATGAATTTACATTTGTATTTCATAAATATATCAAATTTATGTGTTTTTTTTTGTTTTTGTGAATTTTTCACCTGTTTCTAATATTGGTATATTCATTGAGAATGGCATTACTAGTCAGTACATTATTTCAATTACTCTGAGTTTGACTGGACATATTCTTAGAAGAACATTGAGCTGGAAAGCAAAATTGTGTCTAATGGATAAAATGAATATAGATATTTCTGTACTGTTTAGTAATTTCCTCATTTTCCTTTGTCTTTGAAGTCCTAACCTTTCTCCCTGAGAATACAAATAAGGGAAGCGCCAACAAATCTATCCCTCTTACCAGCTCTTTTCATGGACAGTGTGACCCATGGAGGCAAAGTCAAGTTGAGACAAGTAATACATGGATGGAGCAAGGGAAAAATTATGGCAAATGGGGGAAGCCACATGAATAATGATACTGAGAAATATATCATAAGTCTTTTCCCAAAGAGCATTTCGATTCAAGAGAATACTACTTTTAGATATTTCTCACAGATAGGGTGTCAATACTAGGAAAACATTCAGTTACCCTACCTCCCAAGAAAATAAATTGGATTGAAGTTAAGATACAAGGTTTACCAGTGAATTTTGGGGAAAAGAACAAAACATCACCCCTTGATGAATTGGCTGCATAAGAGTAACCTGGAACTATACTTTAGGTTATGTTATGGTGATTATGTTTATCATATTGATTCTTTTATATGCTTGAGAAAAATCTCATTTACATGCTTGAGAAACAGCTAGTAACTGATAGACTGAAAGCTTTCAACTAGGATGAAGTTCTTTGGCGACACCTTCTTGGGTATGAAGGGTAATACATTGCTCCTATCTGCAGAAGTTTACTTTGCTCTTTGACTACAGCAGATATGAACGTGAATAGAATACTCTATAAGCAAGCATTCATAGAACCAGAATAGTGACCAAGAGTGTCAATTTTAGCATCATACAGTATTGCCACACAGCATCACTGATGCTGAAAAATGAATGACATGATAAGCTTCATGCCTGCTTAGACTGAACTGCATCCAGGAGTTGAATATGCTCAACTGAGACCAGTTCTGGGGGTACTATGATTTCCAGTTAAGTACTGTGTACTCAGATTGTATCTATGTCACTTGCAATCATTGGCAATGGTACTTGTGGTGACTTAACCTATGCTGACCCCTGGGTAGGGGACAATATAACTAGCAAGTTCTGAAAGCTGAAGGGACTCCAAGAGAAGGTCTGAGCTGAAATACTCCATACCTACTCAGCATTGTACCCTCTAACTACACATGTCCTAAGTACACAGATAAAGTATTTTATAAAAGTCTGCTATTACCATCTACGCAAAGATAATTTTCTGCATCTTCATATTTTAACCACAGCATCTCTTGTCCAACTTTTGTAAAGATTTTTATATTAAACATATTTATGTGATTCTTATGATATGCAAGAAACTTTTAAAGTACTGTACAAGTATTAACACATATTTAATCCTCATAGAAACCCTGATACTGTTGGTGGGAATGCAAGCTGGTGCAGCCACTCTGGAAAACAGTATGGAGGTTCCTCAGAAAGTTGAAAATAGAGCTACCATATGACCCAGCATTTGCACTACTGGGTATTTACCCCAAAGATACAAATGTAGGGATCCAAAGGGGTATGTGCACCCCGATGTTTATAGCAGCAATGTCCACAATAGCCAAACTGTGGAAAGAGCCAAGATGTCCATCGACAGATGAATGGATGAAGAAGATGTGGTATATATATACAATGGAATATTATGTAGCCATCAAAAGGAATGAGATCTTGCCATTTGCAACGACGTGGATGGAACTGGAGGGTATTATGCTGAGCGAAATAAGTCAAACAGAGAAGGACATGTATCATATGACCTCACTGATATGAGGAATTCTTAATCTCAGGAAACAAACTGAGGGTTGCTGGAGTGAGGGGTGAGGTGGGAGGGATGGGGTGACTTGGTGATAGACACTGGGGAGGGTATGTACTCTGGTAAGCAATGTGAATTGTGCAAGACTGTTGAATCACAGATCTGTACCTCTGAAACAAATAATGCAATATATGTTAAGAAAAAAAAAGAAGAAGAAGAAGATAGCAGGAGGGGAAGAATGAAGGGGGGGAGATCGGAGGGGGAGACGAACCATGAGAGACTATGGACTCTGAAAAACAACTGAGGGTTCTAGAGGGGAGGGGGGTGGGAGGATGGTTTAGCCTGGTGATAGGTATTAAAGAGGATGCACATTCTGCATGGAGCACTGGGTGTTATGCACAATGAATCATGGAACACTACATCTAAAACTAATGATGTAATGTATGGTGATTACAACAATAAAAAAATTAAAAAAAAAAAAAGAAACCCTGATAAATGGGCACTCTTATCATCTCTATTAACAGTTCAGGAAATTAGGGCATATTAAAAAACAAAAATCAACAGAGTAAATTTTAAAGATCTTATTGGCTTTATTTAACAATTCATAATTTGGTCAGCATCCAATCTAGCAGAAAGAAGCTTCAAGGAGCTGTACAAAATTAGACTTTTGCAGGCAGGAAGGAGTGGGACAAGTCAAAAAAAGCTGGTTGGTTATTGTTAGGTCACTTTCCTTTAGAGGATAGCAGAGGTCAATCAAACAGATTACCTAACTAGTGCTGATTATGCAATTCCTATTTGACTGGTCTAAGATTCCATTTCTGGGAGAGCTGAAACTGTAATTAAGTTTTGGTTTGGTGATGTGGGGCTTAGCATAAGTGACTCAACTTATTTTTGTCTTCTTTTTAACAGCCACTAAGAGGTTAAAGGCTTCCCACTATTGAGTGGCTAATCTAGCTTTAAACCCATTGGCTCCAGAATCTGATTTCAATCATTGTCTTCTTACCAACTGCTTTTCCATTTTGTCCTCCCTTTGATATCTTCATTTAGCTTCTCATGTAGTACTCATTGCTAAATTCACATATTCCTTCTTTTAATATTCCACTTTGAACATGCATGATATTGTATCTATTTTCCTAAAGTAAAAGACTGTTTCACTTCAGGAAATTCCTCACAGCTACATGTCTTAATTCTCCAGCCAAAGGAGTGGTTTGTTGTGACAAAACACACAAATCAGGGAAGGCACACACACACACACAAAGATCCACATTGAGACATAAAATGATGTGGAGGTTGTCCTAGAATATTAAGGTTATTTTTTCTGTAAAAAGGGAAGCTGTATATTTTTGCCAGAACACCTGCTTCAAGTGCTGTAACTGGGCCATTTCTCTACATGGCAGGCATTGAAGACTTTTCACATTTGTAAATGCAGTACAGAAGGATGGGTAATGATCCTTCTTTAAACATGTAACTTTTCTGGTATTTGAACACCTGCTAATGCTAAGTATAGATTTGAAAGTTTGGACAGACCTTTATCTGCTTAAACTTCACTCCTGGAATATCTCTTAAACATCATCACAATGACCAGTACTTTTTTCCAATAACTGATAATAACACTGGAGGATACACATGGAACTCCTCTTTCACAGAATCAATCTCCTACTAACACCAGTGGATAGCTCTGTGATACAGGTTTTTCACTTACTGAGGTTACCAACCACACCTTCAATTAGAATGTAAAAGGCCATGAAGTCTCTATTTACTTTTTTCCACCTGAGTACCTAATAAAATGTAACAGTCTTGTAGTAGGGAAATGCATTTTCTGCAAAGCTTCCTATGACAAATCTTATTTAAGACTTATCAATCCTCGGTCACCTGGGTGGCTCAGTTGGTTAAGTGACTGCCTTCGGCTCAGGTCATGAACCTGGAGTCCCTGGATCGAGTCCCGCATCGGGCTCCCTGCTCGGCAGGGAGCCTGCTTCTGCCTCTGACCCTCCCCCCTCTCATATGCTCTCTCTGTCTCAAATAAATAAATAAAATCTTTTAAAAAAAAAAAAGACTTATCAATCCTCATCCACTTATAATACCTCTTTCCCTTCTAGAACAACTGTGGCTTATAAACCAAAATTTCATATTCTTTTTGATCTTATCAATATTCTGGCAGCCAGTCTGTAATCCACAGAATTGTAGAATCCCTGAGAGAATGTCCAGGACACTGTTTTGTATACAAGTTAGAGTGTTAGAAAAAAGATAGTCAGTGGTAAAACCACAGAAAGATATATTCAAGTAGGAAATGTACTTTTGCTCAGTTTCTGATGTATCATTCTCACACATGGGAAAATTAGGGAATTAGGGCCTTGTCTCTTTCAAAGCAATGGCATAGTCAACCTGATGGTTATTTTGCCTTTTTAGAGATTCACCCTGTGTCATCACTCCCACTAACTTCAGGCCTGTCCCTCCCCATGGATATTTTCCTTAGTTCCACATTTTTGTCATACCCAGTCTATGCAGAACCTTCCTGATGCTCATGACCTACCCAGTGACTAAAAACAAGTATTTTAAATGTGCTGTAGAAGAGCTTCCATATTTCTCATTTGATTATATCATTCTATATTAACCTGAGAGGGATATGTACCAGGAGAGTCCCCACTGGATTATGCATATTATGTCAGGAAAATAATGGAGCATACCAGGGCCTCATGAAAAGTATGCATAAATCCAAATCCCACCATAGTAGTGCTGGTATGGGGCACAATATATTCTGCTCTGCCTCTTAAAATGGAGCATGTATTTAAAAACTAGGTGTGTTGGGGCGCCTGGGTGGCTCAGTTGGTTAAGTGACTGCCTTCGGTTCAGGTCATGATCCCAGGGTCCTGGGATCGAGCCCCACATTGGGCTCCCTGCTCAGCGGGAAGCCTGCTTCTCCCTCTCCCACTCCCCCTGCTTGTGTTCCCTCTCTCGCTGTCTCTCTCTCTGTCAATTAAATAAATAAATAAAATCTTTAAAAAAATAATAAAAAAAAATAAAAACTAGGTGTGTTAAATGACTTCTTTGTCTTTGGATATCAAGTAGGCCACCATTTGTACCAAACCACTCTCTTTTTCTCTTCTTATCTGGCTCATAGTTTTACTTCTCCCTATTTGTGGAAATACATCTTAAATACACTATTGACTCTCAACCAAGAATTAATAAAAAATTATACTTCCTCTCCAATTTAATAATTGAAAATATGAACAAGAGACTGCCAGAAGGAGATGAAACAGGGTTAGCTGACAAGGCAGGGTGCATTTAGATGGGTGGTCATTAACAGGGGGCTTGGCTGTATCCTAGGAGAGCTGTGATTAGCAGGCCAGGATTCAAGGCAGATATTCAAGCACTAATATAAGAAATAAAATGGCAGATCACTGTAATTACTGAAAATTAAGAGGATCAACTTCCATTGTCATTTTAGAGGGAAAACCAGGTGGGCATGTGTAAAATAAAAGGAAACTGTCTTCCATTATCATTTTTCTCCTTTTTTAGAAAGGCCGTATGATCAATATGGAGGCAAACGATACATGTTATTATGTACAATGATATAGTGGTATATTTTACTTTCATTGTGTTGGTCTTCTTTAATCTTCTTATAATATACTTAGAGCGTTAATGCCCTCATGTTAAAAATGAAAAAAAATATCCTCAGGCACAAATAATAAACCCCTTTCACAATTTTAAACTCTAGATGTCATTACTGGATCTTAAACTCAGATTTTCTGGCTCCAGAACCATGGTTGTTTCCCCTTTGGAACATTTGCTTCAATTCTAAGTGCCTTGAAGGTATGGGCTACATCATACTTCCTTTTTTATCATGTCTGAGTATCATGAAGCATCTTGTTTGAATATGTTCAGTTCATACAAGCTGATTTAATTTAAAATGGGGCAAAGAGGGGTTTGATTAAAATGAGTGTATAAAGTCTTAAAAGTATTATCCAAAGCCATTTATTAATGTGCTATAGTATGATTTGAAAAACAATGTCTAAAGATTATTATAAAATATATATCAACATGTATCTTTTGAGTATAAGAAAATTGGGCTATTTGTCCATTTACATGTATAATTAGAAACAAGAATTTCTTTCATATTATAAATAAGAACTATACATTTATAACCTGTACAATAAAAATTTGTCTAAACTTGGACATATTAGAGTTGGACTTCTTTAAAATTCATAATGCAGGAACCTATAGGCCCCATACCATAAAATTTAGTCTAGAGAAATATGATTTCAGTGTAATCATATGTTTCTCCTTTACCATCTCAATATTCGCTTTTTACAATTTTTATGTAATAAAAGGAAAACATCAGTTTTGCCGTGGTGCCACTTTTCTAGTCCTCTATACCATTTCCTAAATTCATTTCATGAAAAGTATCCTCCTTGAGCTTTTAGAATCAAATATCTTTGTTATTGTTTTATTTTTCCCTGTCATAGTCCCTTCAGTTTCAAACATTACTCATTCACTCTTAATATTTTGCCTTCTTTCTTTAAAAAAGTATATTTAAGAACATATCTTCTAGGTTTAACTGTTATTTTTACCTTATTGTCAAAAGTTTATATTTTATCTTATTTGACCTGGCTTCACTTATGATTCTTCTACTTTTGAAAATATCCATTTTTTTTTCTCTTGCTAAGAATTTACTTTGCAAGTGAAGCTGAAACCTGGTCCACTGTACTCTGAAAATCAACCTGAAAAATTCTGATCATAGGAGAGAGCAATGTAAACGTTGTTGTAATCCTCATTTGGTCACTGGGAAGCATAACATTTGAAGAAAGATTGAGTTTTTGAATTGGTTTCCCCTGCATTTCATCCAGGGCTTAAGAAAACTTGATGTGCTTGTGCTATTGATTCAGACCTGTAGGCCTCATGACCTCATTATCTAGAAAAAAGAAATCTTCAAAACAGAGTAGACCGGACAGATTTTTCCCTCTTAAAACAAAATAAAACAAAACAAAAAGCTGGAGAAAGGGTTTGAAATATTTTCTTGAAGAAAGAGAGAAAGAAAGAAGTAAATAGTGTTAAGGGGGCTTCCAAAGTTCCTTTACTACTGTTCAGTGTTAAGTTTAGACCAAGGAGATTTTCAAGGGCATACCCATAGCAATCTAATTAAGACATAAGCTATTTCCAAAGGATATATATCCCTTCTAATTGGAGTTGGTGTGAACAATAAGAGGTTTGACTCTAAGAATTCATTTTTCTAAGCAAAAAGATCATACATTTTTTTTAAAGTAGTTACATTTGTAAATGGACCATACAAAGTGTGGCTTAACAACAGCAACAACAACAACAACAACAACAATCAAATGAATGAATCAGGAAAGCAAGGTTAAAGAATTATAGCATTATCCTTAAACTAGGAGATTTTAACACATTGATGATGAAGTTAATCAACAAAAGACCTAGGCAGATAAATCACTTCAATAACAACCCCAGTAGTTTCAAATTACATTTCTTACTAAGTCTTATTAAGTCCTCGCCCCAAACTAGCTCTTTTTCCTTCCAAGTCACCCTTTTTCCTCCTGTCCTTCAGATTGGAAATTAATAGTCTTCTTTCTGTCTTGTTTTGTTTTGTTTTGTTTTGTTTTTCCTTACTACCTTTCCAAACTCTGGACAATTTTATCTTGGACATATGTCTCTCATTCAACCTTTTCTTCCTTACATGGTCTACCACTATTCTCTCCAGGCCTCTCACCATTCTAGAAGTGAGTTCTGAGTGTGAATTGATTCCTCATCTACCCTCCACCTAAGCCATCCCTCATATTACTCCCAGTTAGGTCTTCTAAAGATACTGTTTTCCACATGCTAGTTCCCTCACTCTGACTTTTGCTGTCTATCAAATACATATTTTCTTTTATTTCTTTGGAGATTTCCTAAAGCCTCATGCACACTATGTGTCAGGAGCTGTGCTAAGCAGGAAAAGACAAGACACAGCCTTTGCAATTTTTGATTTTGCAGTCTAGTAGAAAAAAAACAGACACTGAACAAGTAATTACAAGGACATTGAGCTTTATAAAAGAGAAGTATAGCAAGTCATGTGAATATTTAAAGGGAGCCTTATTATTTTATTTCACTTTGCATACTTTCTCCTCCCAACACACTTTACCCTAGCATGAGCATTCCTTTGCAGTAAGGTCTGCTAAACTACTTAACATTCACTAAGCACATCCTGCTGTTTTTTAACTGTGTTACTCTCCACACTTCTGCTATACCAAATCCTTAAAAACTTAGAGAAGGCAGCATCAACACTTTCTTTTATGGTTCCTGCGTATCCTCTGCATACTTCTATTATGGTACTTATCACATTATATGTAATTATAGTTTTATGTGCCTGTCTCCTCTCCCAGGTTGTTAGTATCTTGAGGGAAGCAACTATGTTTTATAAATGTTTGTACTATTCCAGCATCTAGGATAATGCTAATAATTTTATTAATCACTTAATAAAGGATATGTTGGATTGCATTGAATTGTTTTTATAGATTGGTTGTTTTCTATTATCTTTCAAATAAGTTGGCAGGTAATTAATTAAAAGGAATTCCTATAAGTCATGCTTTCTATGGTTCCACCCTAATGAATCGGGCACAGGTTCATATATACCTTATTTCTCACCTACATGGAAATCCCTTTACCTTGCAAAGCCCAGTTTTGCCCCCATGGCTCTGTTCATACCATTTACTTCTTATATTGTGCTGTTTTGTGCTTCTCAAACTGATATACATATTCTGTATAATTTTGGAAATTCAAATCTCTGTGTAATTATTAAAGTAACAGAATAAACATAATATAACAACTGGGAGCATCAATTTATCTCTAACTGTAAATAATTTTGAATTTTCTTAAACAACTGTAAATGTATCATAATGTCAAAGTAACATCTAAAAAATAGAGAATATCTTTTCATCAAAAACATAATTATTTCTAAATTAGAACTTTTAGAGCTGTAGGTTTTCTTTGGGCACAATAGTGAGAAAATCAGTAAAGTATGTCATAAGGAAATGTACTATGGAATAGTTTATGTCTAGGTATAAGTTTAAATTCAGTTTTATTTTAACTAAAAGAACTACCATCTAGTCAGTGTCCAAGGTCTCTTGGAAATGAATTGGAGGTTTCAGCCCAATGCTTAAGGGACACAAATACCCATAATAGGATAAACCAGAGGCTACTACCAGATTTAGCACTCTTGTCAAATGCTCTAGTGGAAAGGCCAAGGTTCAAGTGGCACAGAACAAAACTCTTCTCACATTAATTACTTGTCTCTTAAGCAAGGCCTTTGAGAGCATTTCAGTTTCTCAGAAAAGAGTATTGCAAATATTTCTACACTTATCAAGGGAGCAAACAGGAATGCCAAGTGATCAAACTGGTAAACAAACTGAATAAAATTAGATGGCTAAAGGCAAAAATACTGTTCTGCTTTACCATTTCAGACAAAAATTAATAATCAGCATAGTCTAATCAACCTTCCTTTGCAAGGGAAAAAAATGAACTGGCTAACATGCCAAAATATTTTATATGTAATGTCTTTTTTTAATGTAGAGAATTTTCAATTTTAAGTATTTCCATAAACACTTAAAATAGGAAACTTAGTAGTGTCATTATATTAGTTGTTTCTTATATTATTTCTTCTACCTTCCCTTGCGAAATTGGCAAGATTCCAGACAGGCAATTATACAACCATTTGAAACCATAATTAATCCTCCTATCATTGCTTTTCATAGAACTTACAGAAACTATTGTTTTTACTGCTTGATAGTAGGAATTGTAAGAAAATCACTGGAAACACAACGACATGATATGAAATAAAATTGTTCTTTGAGTGTGTTTATTTCTTGAACATGCATTACAAGTGGAGACTTTACTGTGTATATCAATAGCGTTCACTAGCAATGTGGAGTAAATTGATTTCCCTACAGTCACTTAAGCAGCTGAACTATAATTACAAGTACAGTCCATTAACTGCAAGGGCTTAAATTCCTTCTTTTGTCATGTTTTCTATAAGGTATGCGTGTGAAATTGTCTTACTAAACAACCATTAAAAAAAAAAATCATTGCCAGGTAAAAGAATTCTCCATGCAATGGGGCCATATTCTGAACCAGATTTTTATGGAACTCTAGTTGAGGAAAGAACACTACTGAGTAAAATATCTGACAATTTTTTTTTTATTTCAACAAAGCCAGAGTTATGATTATTCTCCTCCAGACAAAAAGTTGCTTTGGCATATTTGTTTGCTTTAAAAATGGTATAAATAGACAAACCATAAACCATGGTACATCCAGATGATGTACTATTATTGAGTGCTAAGAAGACGTGAGCTATTAAGCCATGAAAAGAGATAGAGGAATGTTAAATGCATATTACTGGTGAAAGAGGGCAACCTGAAAATGCTACATACTGTAAGATTCCAACTATACAACATTTTGGAAAAGGCAAAACCATGGAGAAAGTAAAATGGTCAGTGGTTACCAGAGATTGGGGGGGAGGCAGGATGATTAGACAGAGAACAGAGGATTTTTAAGGCAGTGAAAATACTCTGTATGATAGTATAGTGATGTCATTATACATTTGTCAAAACCCACAGAATGTGCAATACCAAGAATGAACCATAATGTAAACTGTGGACTCTGGATGACTATGATGGGTCAATGTAGGCTACTCAGTTGTAACAAGTGTACCACTCTGGTACCACTCTGGTGGGGAATGTGGATGATTTGGGAAGCTATGCATGTGTAGGGGCAAGGAGTAAATGCGAAATCTCTTTATCTTCCCCTCCATTTTTCTTTGAACATAAAACTGCTCTAAAAAAGTTATACGCAAAAAATGAATCATGGAACACTACATCAAAAACTAACGGTGTACTATATGGTGATTAACATAACATAATAAAAAAAGGTAATATCTCAATTAAAAAAATTTAAACCCTAGATACAGAAAAGTGTCTTTGAACTAAAAAAACAGTACAAATATATTTTACAGAGCCATTTTATGGCAATACCTTGTGTTTTTCACAACAGCTAATAAATAGCTATTATCTGGGTTTTGATGAGCACACTGGCATTTTCATCAAAAGTAACTGCTTCTATAAAGTCCAGTTATATTTTGATTTTTTTTTCATTTTTATTCCTTTACTATTGCTAAACCTCAGATGACACAGTTATTTTCTCACCGAATTCTGATCATTTTTTTCTAAACTTAAGTCCAAGGTAACAATTACCTTCTTTACTCATTGAATTCTTCACTTTTTCTACCCTTGAAACTATTCATATGTAATGTTATTCATTTGAAAAATACATTTAGCAAAATGAGAATTCATAAACATGCTGAGCTAATTGTAGTCCCCATTTCAAAAACTTGGGCCTTAGTCACTTTTACAATCTACATTGAGAAAACATTTTCCATATTCCTTTTTTAATTATGTATTCTGAATAATCTTTACATGAATATATAATTTATCTCCTTTTATCTTATTACACATGATCTTCACTGTATTTTTATTTCATGTTTATGGATAAATGTAATTGATAACATGATGTTCCAAGTTATCATTATCATAGTCCTTTCCATTATTTTTTGGAACCAAGATATGTACTTCTATTGCTATATTCTGGTCATAATTCTTATCCCTGCAAGTCCATAAGATCACATAAACCTGTTAATACTAAATATTTAGTGCATTCCTATTTATTGACCACAATGTATAATCTGGTACATAGGTATCCGAAACTATGCATATTATCAGAATTATTTTCTATGTTTTTCTGAGAATTACTTGTTATCCATATGATACCAATTTTGTCTTTTTTTTCAGGTGATTTATGACATCTAGATTGCTCTAGTTTAATTTTCTCTGGGATATTTACTGCTTTACTATTAATCCTTGTGTAAAATATTTGGATTAAGGCTAGATTTTTTTATTAAACACTTTCTTTGGGTTTTTATGGAAAGCACTTTGTCATTTATGAAACACCCATTATAATGGCAACATAAATTATGGTGAAGAAAAATAAAATTATACCTTATACCTTAATTTGTATTCTCTTCACAATGTGTCTCTTCTCCAAAGGCATGACTTTGATTGAAAGGGTAAATAAAAGCCATAGTCATATAAGCCTTTTGAATTTCTGGACAGACCACAAATTTATAACCAGCATATTTCAGATTTCCTCTGGCCCTATCACTCGTAGAATAAAGTAGTGGTGAATGAGTGTGTTGAAATATGGCAGGTGTCCTATCACATCTGGAGACCTAAGTTATATGCTTATTTTTAATCCTTAGAGGTTAACTTTCCTGAAAGGCTGTCATGAAAGAGTCCTCCCTTATAAACACAAAAAATACAGTCCATGAATAGGCTCCTGGAATGGGCCTACAGAATATGGAGAGGCAATTCTAAAATTCCAGACGAGTCTCTCTGCCATTCTTTCCTAAACCCCAGGCTAGGTGTGGAAACTCATGAATTTGTATAACTAAAACCAGGGTTTATTTTTGGTCATTTATTGCTGGCTGACATCAAGGTCAGTGTTCCTGAATGCATCGAGACATCTTACCACAGATTAAGTGCAAGGAGAAAAATTTCAGACAACACCCTGCTTAACCTTCAAGTTTTGCTGACAGATACATGGTTCATTCTATAATGTAGAATTGTTGAAACTAGATGCCCATGCTGAGATTACATCTTCCATTTTAGTGGGGCTAACATTATTAGTCTTAGTGAGTAGAATATGAGTAGAAATATCACTTTCTGGTCATAAGGTCATTGATATGACCAACTTCTTATTTTCTAATGTAAGTAATTATTGCTTATATTAGAAAATACATAAGTTCTAAATTTACAGAGCTCTCTAGGCTCTGCTTTATTTGCATTTAACAATTTTGATGCATTGCATTTCATTTTCATTGAATTCAAAATATTTTGTAATTTTCTTTGTGGTTTTCCCTTTGACCCATGGATTATGTAGAAGTGTATGATTTAATTTACAAATATTTATGCATTATTGGTAAATCTCTTTTAATTTCTAGTTTATTTTGGTGGATGTCACAAAAATATTTTTTATGATTTTTATTTTGTACTTTATAAGTTTTATTTTATGGTTCAAAATATCATGTATTTTGGTGAATGTTCCAAGTGCGCTTGAAATAAATGTGTATTCTGCTGTTGTTGATTGAAATGTTCTACAAACTTCAATTAGGTCAAATTGACTGATACTGTTTTTTTCAGGTTATCTATATCGTTTCTGAATTTCTGTGTATCTTTTATATTGATTCCTGAGAGAGAACTGTTGAAGAATTAAACTGTAATTGTCAATTTGTCTATTTTCTTCAATCATTTTGTTTTGTTTTGTTTCATGTATTTAGAAGCTTTATTGTTAGTATCTAAACATTTAGGGTTGTTATGTCTTCTTGGTGAATTCTCCTTTTTATAATTATGTAGTGCCTATCTATTGCCCTGATCATATTCTTGTTCTGATGTCTACTTTATGTTTTAATATAAACATTCCAGGGTTCTTTTAGTGCTTGCATTCTCTATATTAGCCACCCTTTTATGGTTTGCACTGACCTCTTTCTTTATATTAAAAATGAATTTCTCATAGACAGTATATATTTGGGTTCCTGATGTTTTTAGACCAATCTGGCAACCTCTGCCATTTAATTCAAATTTAATATAATCATTGCTATGGATAAATTTAAATCTCACATCTTTCTAATTATTCTTTCCTTTTTAAACTATTCTTGGTTTGTTTTTGGCTTCCCTTTCCCTTTTTTCTGCCTTTTCCGAGTTACATTTAAAAGTAATTCCATTTTGTCTTAACTATTGGATTTTTTGTCATTCCTCTTTATTTAATTTTACTGGTTGCCATAGTGTTTACAATATACACAAGTCTATCTTCATATTATATCATGCCACTTCAAATAAATAGTAAAAACCTTAAAACAATATACTTCCAATTATTCACTCTCACTTTGTGTACTATTATTGACACAAACTTTACATATGCTACGTAACTAGTGTCTAATACATGCAAGCACACATACCATTGCCATTTGCTACTGTATATTTTGTTTAAGAGCCCATTACTTTTTAGAGAAATTAAAAGAAAAAAATACCCAAATCTTTTACATTCGTGTTTGCATATATCATTTCTGGAATTTTTCAACTCTGTGTACATTCAAGTTTCTATCTTCTGTCATGTTGCTTCTGCCTGAAGAAATGTCTTTATATTTCCTATAGCACTGGTTTGCTATAAAAGTGTTTATAACTTTTGAAATATATTTTCACTAGGTAAAGAATTTTAGGATTAAAGTTTTGATTTTTTTTTCCTTGCACTGTGTGTAGAAGTTACTTTATTGTTTTTTGGCCTGCATGGTGCAAGACAAAAAGTTCAATGTAAATCTTAGCTTTGTTCCACTGAATATAATCTTTTTTTCCCTCTGAATACTTTCAATAACTTCTTCTTATATTTGGTTTGTACTAGTTCAACTATAAGATGTTTGTGTATGGAGATATTTTTAACCCTTCTTGGGGGTTCTTTGAGCTTCTTGGATTTTTTTAAGTCTTACTATATTTGCAAAATTATTGGCTGTTTTCTCTTTAAATATATTTTCTGATCGTATCCTGTCTCACTTCTTTTGGGAGTCCAGTTACCTACAAAACAGACCATTTGATAGTGCTCAGCAGGTCTTATATATTCTATTCTGTTTTTCTCATTTTTTCTTTGTTTCAGTTTGAATGATTTCTATTAATCTATCTCAAATTTTATTATTTCCTTAGTTATGGAAAGCCTATTTGAAAGTATTAAAGTAATTATTTACCTCCAACACAGTGGATTATTTTGTTTCCTACTAATTATATTTTGTTTGTATATATGTTTGTATGTGTGTGTATATATGTATATGTATACACACACACACACACACACACACATATATATATATATATATATATATATATATATATATATATATATATACTTAAATTTTTACTTAAATTCCAGTTTGTTAACACTGTAATATCAGTGTCAGGTGTATGATTTAGTGATTCAACACTTACACACAACACCCGGTGCTCATCACAACTGCGCTCCCCAATCCTCATCACCCACTCAACCCATCCCCCTATCTACCCTCTGGTAACCATCAGTTAGCTTTCTATAGTTAAGCATCTGGTTCTTGGTAAATAAAAAAGATGTGGTATATATATATATATATATGTGTGTGTGTGTGTATATATATATGCATATATATATATAACTGAATATTAGTCATAAAAAAGAATGAAATCTTTCCATTTGCAATGACATAGATAAAGCTAGAGAATATTATACTAAGTGAAAATAGTTAGTTACAGAAAGACAAATATCTTATGATTTTACTCATATGTGGAATTGAAGGAACAAAACAAATGATCATAGGGGGAAAAAGTGAGAGGTAAACCTTGTTTTTATATTTTTGTCCCTCTGCTGAGATTCCTTATTTATTTATGGTTGTTATACACCTTTTCCACTAAATACATTAATATATTAATAATGTTATATTAAAGTCCCTGTCTAGTACTGCCAATATCTGGATCATCTCTTAGTCTTGTTTTGCTAACAGAATTTGATACAACACATTTTTTTTTTCATGTCTAGAAGAGTAGAGACCCTTTTATCTGTGAAGTAGTTACTGTAGTAGAGGTGAGTTAGTCTAGTCAGAAGTAGAGCTGGCTGAATCTGGCTAGGAAAGCCTGAAATCCAAAGGCCAGATCAGCAGGCTGGAAACTCTTGGACAGGAACTGACACCATAGTCCATAGAATTTCTTCTTCTCAGAGAAATCTCCATTTTATGTTTAAAGCTTTTCCTCTGATAGAATGAGGTCCACCCAGATTTTCAAGGATAATTTCCTATACTTAAAGTCAGCTATTGTAGATCTTAATTACATCTACAAAATACGTTCATAGCAAAGCCTAGGTTCATATATGATTGAATAGCTGGCACAATAGCTTAGTAATTTGAAAAATGTAACTAGTTATCACACTCCATCCTTTGTCAACTTGGCACCCCATGTACATCTCCTTAAACCAAACTTAATCCCAAGACAAAAACAAAAACAAAAGTTATATTTTCACCTAATACAACTATCCTGCTTGTACAACCATAAATGTGCTAACCCTTGCTCCAGAAGAGAATGAAAAGGCTTTGTGTTGATGTTCATTTTTCTTGATATCCTGAAACTTAAATACTGTGATTTGGCTATTATTAATATATATTGCATAATAAGGGAATAAAGAAGGAATAAAAGACCATTTGCTTAATATATATATTCAGAAATATTTATAACAGATTAAGGAAGAAGTACCAATAACTGTTATATTGTTTCTGCAATAGGTCACGTGGTCATAGCTGGTGTTGAAACTACCTTCTTCCACTACCCATTCATTCCATATTTCCTTTGGCCTCATGAAGCACCTCAGCTGGTCATGGTTCTTTGCCTGGTGGGATCACTCAAACCATTCCTAAAGAGTCTGGGCAATTAGCAATACTGCCTGAAGTGAGTTGTACTTTTCCATTGACTTCAATTATAGGACTTGGTACTACTAAGGGATCCCTTAAGAGATGTCCTGTATTCCAGACATTATTATTCCTTACCTCCATGGTGTAGTAGCATTTCAGTTTTCCCTTGGTAATCAAGATCAATGACCTCAGACAGTATAATAATTCCTTTCTCTGCCAGTTAATTCAGGGACATGAGAGTCTCTGAGTGTACATATGACAGTCTTAAATTTTACTTTAATGGAATCATTGTTGTGTTTCCTAATGGAAGCATTCTACTCTTTTCAAGTAGACAACTAAACCAGATGAGTATATGGTTATAGGGACAGGAAGTACAAACGTTTCTAGTGGATCACTAAGGGTAATAGTGATTACTCCTTGATTCTTGGACCTGAGAATTCTGGTAATGAGAGAAACAGCACCATATATTGGACACAGAATTAGAGCACATACAACCTTCTGGAGGACATTGTCCCATTCCTGCAAGATATTTCCAGCCAGCTAGCACTGTATTTGAGTTTTATTTTTATTTATTTATTTTTTAAGTATTTGAGTTTTAAAAGGTCATAACAGAGCTCTATCAAGCCAGCTGTTTCAGGGTGATGAAAAACATGGTAATTACAGTGAATTCCATGGGTCTGGGTCCATTCTCCCACTTCACAGTAAGTAGGATCAGCAGTAACTTGCAAGGCAACTAATTCAGAGGAGGCCATCACAGGCAAAATAGGGTTAACCCCTTCAGATGGGTAGAAGAGCTGCTTCTACTGGCAATGAAGACTCAGCAGAATTTAGAGGTTCGGTGTCCTCAGCTTCATTTTGTTTTTCCATATATCCCCATTCCAATTTTTCAGGATTCCTTTTCTTACCAACTAATGAATTCTCTTAATGCAAGATTCCCTGAGAGGTTGGAAATTCAATTTGCTTTGTAATTCAGCCACCTTTAGGATGAGACCTTGGGTTTGTTTTTCAGAAATCTTAGCCCTATGGATGAAGAAGATAAAGATATTTCAGAGTGCATATACATACACACTTACAGATCATTTATACAGAATTTGAGATGTGGATTTCCAGTCTCAAATTCATTCTTTTCTTTCCCCACATTCTTCAGTGCAGTTAGGAGCAGCCAGACCATATCTTAGATTGATTAACATGTCCTAAGATGTCAAAAACATACAGTCTTACCTTTTTAAAGTATTTAGAAGGATCCAGTGGAGATTGTGATATTCATTGACACATCATGCCGTGAACTACCAGTGTCTTCTTCACCATTGGAAATAAGAGTCTTCTGTGCCTTTAAATCTAATCAGACTAGAGAACCAATTCCAGAGGGAAAAAAAAATAGAAGCAATTCAGAAAACTCATCCTTAAGATTGTCTCTCTCTAGAACCATTTTCAGTACCAAAATCTGTGTTAGGGTTCTACCAGAAAAACTAAAGCAGTAGGAAATACATGCATATGAAAAGAGATTTATCAAAAGTTATTGACTTATGTGATTATTAGAATGACTATGAAGTCCAAAATCTGTAAGGCAGGCTAGCAGCCTGGAAATTCTTAGGGCCTGACTGTAGTCCACACAGATTTTTTTTTTTTTTCCTTCTTCAAGAAACCTCAATTTTGTTCATGAAGCTTTTCAGCTGATTGACTGAAGGTACTCAATAAACTCAGATTATTGGTGATAATTTCCTGCACTTAACTGACTATAGATGTCCATCAAATCCATAAATCCCTTCACAGGGACATCTAAATTAGCATGTTTTTGAATAACTAGCTATATATCTAGCCAAATTGACCGGTAAATTAAATATCACTGTATCTTATGAGTGAGATGGTTTCTTTATCCACACCAAGGAATAAAGTTACTTTTCTACCCTTCTCCCAACTTCAACCCATCTTTGTGTCCTGATATGAGGGGACGAGGTTGCAGGTTTTTCTGTCCCTTGTCCAATGGCTTAAGCAGTTAGGATTCAGAGGAAGTGGCAAAGATAGGTACCCGTTCTGCACATAGCTGATTAATTCCTTTGAGAGACTTTGTTTTTATTATCCCAGCACTTGAATTTTTTTTTTTTTTTACCTCATGAAAGAAGGGCTTTGCTCTCAATGTGTGCAGTTTTTGTTCCTGCTTCCCACAAGTAGTTGATCACATCCTGCTTACCTGAACCACGAAGCTTACTTTTGCTGATAT
Organism: Neomonachus schauinslandi; assembly: GCF_002201575.2. Lineage (NCBI taxonomy): Eukaryota > Metazoa > Chordata > Mammalia > Carnivora > Phocidae > Neomonachus > Neomonachus schauinslandi. The sequence goes on along the minus strand of NC_058415.1, from coordinate 36,896,838 downwards.
CTTGCTCTGCATTCTCTATTTCTTGAGGGTATCTGGTGGGATTGTGTGGAAAAGATTTTTGTGGGAGGGTACAACCCCCCTTGTGCCTGGAGCCCCCAAATATTCCAGACTATGCTAGCCATCTGATTCTTTCTTTTTTTTTTTTTTAAGATTTTATTTATTTATTTGACAGAGCGAGACATAGCGAGAGCAGGAACACAAGCAGGGGGAGTGGGAGAGGAAGAAGCAGGTTTCCCGCAGAGCAGGGAGCCCGATGTGGGACTCGATCCCAGGACTCTGGGATCATGACCTGAGCCGAAGGCAGACGCTTAACAGCTGAGCCACCCAGGCGCCCTGATTATTTCTTCTCTGTTTGCATGGAGGCTCATATCTTTTTCTCCTAATCTATGTCTCAGCTGAAATGTTACTGTGCCCCTTTTTTCCTTAGAGGAGAGTGTATCTCGTTGAAAATCAGGTTACATGCTTGTCTTGTGACCACTGCTTACTAATGGCTAAGTGAAAGTTATCATTTTGTAGTTTATACAGCTTTTTGTCATACTTAGGATTAAAGTGACCTTCTTTGCAGCTTTCTACATCATAAGTGGAAGTCTGTATGTATATTCTCTTACTAAAAATATATACATAATGTGTGTAAAAATGTATGTTCTCTTATTACTCATTTTGCAATTACAAAGATATTTGCATAATTTTCATAGTAATTTTTAAAAAGAAATAAAAATTTAATATAGTATTACATCTATCAGCTCAAGCAGGGTGCTAGGGTGGCTCAGTCAGTTAAGGGTCAGACTCTTGGTTTCCACTCAGATTATGATCTCAGGGTCTTGGGATGAAGCCCCATATTGCGTTCCATGCTCAGTGGGGAGTCTGCTTCTCTCCCTCTTCCTCTGCCCCTCCCCCCGCTCTCTCTCTCTCTCAAATAAATAAATAAATAAATCTTAAAAACAAAATTTATCAGCTCAAGCTTATTAGAAAGACCAAATTATAGTAGACAAAGAGTGTGAGTGAATTGTTAATATGATACAACAAGGTGAGAAGACTTATGCAGGAATTAGAGCATGGTTTAGCTGTCTTTTAGATCTATACACACAACTCACTGGTTATTACAAATATTCACTTTGGTCATTTGTGTTTCATTGATTTCCATATTGTTTCACTGTTGTAAAAAATGTAAAAATGTACTAAACCAGGATGAAAAACTCTCCATCATGGGAAGGTCTTGACCAAGGATTATGAGTATAGGAGATATAGTGTGGATGAATTTCAGCTGGTATAGATTGACAACATGGAGTCCCTGGAGTATATACTCCAACATGCATAGTATACTCCATACTGGAGTATGATGGTGACTCTTGACTATCTCTTTGGAATATATTAATCAAAGAGAAATGATTTTCTTTTTTTAAAATATTTTATTTATTTATTTGACACAGAGAGAGAGAGCGGGGGGAGGAAGCGCATAAGCAGGGGGAGTGGCAGGCAGAGGAAGAAGCAGACTCCCTGTAAAGCAGGGAGCCCAATGCAGGGCTCGATCCCAGGACCCTGAGATCATGATCTGAGCCAAAGGCAGACACTTAAATGACTGAGCCACCTAGGTGCCCCAAGAAATGTTTTTCTATATCCTCAATCAGTAGGTTGTTTGGGGAATAAGGTATACAATCCTGAATTTTTTATTTACACCTGGTTTTGGAGACTCCTAGTGGGGTTTGGTTTTTAAGACACGTCAGGCAACAGGAACGTGCTTAATTGGCAAGCTCAGTATAATAAGAAACCCCACCTTGATAGGGTGCCTGACTAGCTCAGTCAGTGGAGCATATGACTCTTGGTCTTAGGATTGTAGTTTCTAGCCCCATAATGGGGCTTAAAAGATTACTTAAAATAAAATCTTAAAAAAAAAAAAAAGAAACCCTCACCTTGAGCTGAAATTTGATCTCATGGTGCCTAGATGATTCACACCTACATCGATGGTTGTTTAAGGCCTGAAGACAAAACGCATCCCATCTGATCCGGGAGAGGAAGGAAAAAGATCAATGTTCTCTTGAGATCTCCAAATCTCTTTTGATAAAATCCCTCCTCTGCTATTGTTATATGTATCTTTTGCCTAACAAAACTCTTGTGTGAGGACAAACCACCTGAGTCTTATGAATCCATTCAGGAATCAGTATTTAAGGTAATTTATGTGCAAATAACAATAGCAATATTAATAATATGTTATATATATCTTTACATCATTTCCTTAAATGTAAACATATGCACATAATTTTTCTCCCTCTGTTTAACATAAAATCAAGTTCATCTTATATATATTACTTTAAAAGTTAGCTTTTCAGTTAAATTGTGTCATTGCTATTCTCCCATATCTGTATACAAGAACTATTTTATTCTTTCCAATAATTAACATTCCATATTAAATAAACACTTAAATGGTTCCCTAAGAAACATTGTGTGAAAGTTTCAATCTCTTTAACAATCTCAATTTTTCATCTATTTGTAAATTTTAATTTACAATTTATAATTCTAAATTTTAAAATAAAATAACATCTTCAAAATTCAGTTTTATTTTTTTATATCAACTATCTATTGATATAGCCAACTTAAACAACGGTCTTTTGGAATACTCAAAAGGTATTTTAACATGGAACAAAATGTTGAGAATGATTCCACTAGCTCATTAATCACATCACCTTTCTCTTTTTTTCTGTGTTGTAGAGGCTTTTTTTTTTTTTGGTATAGAAGAATAAATATCTCAGATTGTCTTGGATTTAGATTTTTAAATGTGATGTAGGTTGCATCAATAAGATTAACATACAAGTGTTTTAGACCATAGAAATAGAGCATTATGAGAAGACCATTCATTTGATGACTGAACTTTATGTTAGCAAGCATAATCCAAGAACCATTAGATTTTTACTATTGAGCTGTATCAGAGTTGCTTTTGTCAAACCTTTAGCTTCATATGGGCTGAGTAAAATGCAGAGCACCCATTTCATGGTCCATATCATAGAGGAAGAGGCATAATCCTAGAAACAAAACTTCAGAACAGATTTTTGATTTAACAATTTCCTGCTTATGTCAGGACAGAAAATTCTAGGGTGTGCAGCTCTGGGAGTTGTTCCTAGAAGCTAAGCAAACTTCTAATTGTTTAATTTTTACAGTAACTATGTAATTCTTTAAATCAATTCAGCAATCCTATAATACATTATAATTTATTATTCCCATGAAAATAGCTGGTATGGATTTGGTTTTCTGCAAGTGAATCCATCAGATACTGTTACTACTCCTTCAAATATGCTAACTCTTGCTTTTAAATCTGTCAAAATCACAGCATATTTTGAGAAATAAATTTGGCTGATGTCTTCATTGACTTATAGCTATCTTTACACTTTATAACTCTTCTTGATGAATTTTGATATATACATTTCTAGAAAATCGTCCAATATTAGGAAATTTTAGAAATCCATTAAGTATAAAGTGGTACTAATTCTGAGTACCTGTGATGAAGTCCTGCATGGATATTTTTTTGAGTTATACCCTAAAAATTCTCTATTCTATTAGCCAGTTCAAGAAATTATGTCTTGGGATAATTGACCAATTCTGATCTTTTTTGTTATTTTTAAATTTACTTATTTCTGTTTTAATTTTATTGAATACTTTTGCTTTGATAATGAAAACTTTTTGTAAGATTTATTATATGAATGCTTAATTAATGGCTTTTTATGAGTTATTTTGAAATAAATGTAATAATTATATGATATATACATATATATACATATATATCTATATATATACACATACATATGTTAATTTTTTCCCTGGGCAATTACTGAAAATATTGTGTAAGCAACCTGTTATTGTCGGACTTTCAATTTTTTCAAACAGATTATATTTTACAAATTTTCACATTATATTTTAGTGCATAAATATTCATAACAGAGAGCTTTGCTGTTAACAGTTTGCTTTATCAATATTGATCTTCTTGGGGCGCCTGGGTGGCTCAGATGGTTAAGCGTCTGCCTTCGGCTCAGGTCATGATCCCGGGGTCCTGGGATTGAGTCCCGCATCGGGCTCCCTGCTAGGTGGGGAGCCTGCTTCTCCCTCTGCCTCTGCCTCTCTCTCTCTCTGACTCTCATGAATAAATAAATAAAACGTTTAAAATATATATATTGATCTTCTTTTTCTCTTAATTATTTTGCTTTCCTGCGTTTCTGTGTCTATCTACCCATCTATAGATATGTGTGTGTGCATTATGTGTATATACACATATACCATCTTCTTATTTATTAGAATACACAGTAAAAAAGAGGGAATAATTTTGTGTCACTAGGTGTACTTGTAAAAACAAGTGTAAAGTATAAGTAATATAAAATTGTAATAGTTTATCAAATCTATTTAGATTTTATAGTAGTTTTATCTTATATGCATTTTATAACCTGTGTTTTTTTATTTTCTTAGCATCCAGAAAAGTTTACTGATTTTTTTTATACCTTTCAAGATTGAACAACTCATAATCTTTTTCAGCATTAAAAAGAACACTATTGGGGTGCCTGGGTGGTTCAGTAGGTTAAACATTGGACTGTTGATCTCAGCTCAGGTCTTGATCTCAGGGTCATGAGTTCAAGCTCTGCACTGGGCTTCATACTGAGCATGAAACCTGCTTAAAAAAAAAAAGGAACAATATTATTTTGGGACCTATTATTAAAATGAATGATTATATTTTTTTATTTGGACTTGTCTTTGTTTAAATAAACTTTCATTTATATATATATCTATATATAGAGATATAGTTTAGATTTAATACAATTTTATTGTGATACTGTTTTAGCAGTATGTATTTTTTAATTAAGATAATATTATTTTGTTTAATACTAAAACACATAGAGCAATAATTTTATTATTTTACTCAGCTTTACTGTTGAGAGCCACTACTTTCATATCTCTTATTTTATTTTGCTATTCTTGGCTACTTTGTATTCTATTTTAAAAATTTTTCCAGCTTTAATGAGGTATAATTGAAAGTTATAGTCTCTTCAATAAATGGGACTGGGAAAACTAGATATTTACATGCAAAAGAATGAAACTGAACCATTATCTTACACCACACACAAAAGTCAATTCAAAATGGATTAAGGACTCAAACTCATACCTGAAACCATAAATCCCCTAGAAGAAGGGGTACCTGGGTGGCTCAGTCAGTTAAGTGTCTGCCTTCGGCTCAGGTCATGATCCCCAGGTCCTGGAATCAAGCCCTGCATTTGGCTTCTTGCTCAACAGGGAGCCTGCTTCTCCCTTTCCCCACTGCTTATGCTCTCTCTTGTGCTCTCTCTTGCAAATAAATAAATAAAAATCTTAAAAACAAAACAAAAAAAACTCCTAGAAGAAAACATAAGTGGTATACTCCATGACACAGGTCTTGGCAATGAGTTTTTGAATTTGACACCAAAAGCAGAGGCAACAAAAGCAAAAATCAAGTGGGACTACATGAAACTAAAACGTTTCTGCACAGCAAATGAAACCATCAACAAAATGAAAAGGCAAAGTACTGAATGGGAGAAATATTTGCAAAGTATTTATCTGATAGGTGGTTAATATCCACAATATATAAAGAACTCATACAACTGAATAACAACAACAACAACAAAATTCCAAACACCCCAATTAAAAAATGGGCAGAGGATATGAATAGACATTTTTCCAAAGAAGACATACACATGGCCAACTGGTATATGCCAAGGTGTTTAACATCAGGAAATGCCAAACAAAACCACAATGACACACCTATTAGAATGGCTATTATCAAAAAGACAAAAAGTTGCAAATATTGTTGAGGATATGGAGAAAAGGGAACACTTGTGCACTGTTGTTGGAAATATCAACTGGAGTCGTCTCTATGGAAAACAGTATAGAGGTTCCTCCAAAATTAAAAATAAAACTATCATATGATCTAGCGGTTCTACCTCTGGTTATTTATCTGAAGAAAACTACAGCACTAACTTGAAAAGATATATGCACTTCCATTTCCTCTTTTACTTGTTTTAAAAAACTCCTATTTATTATATTAATATTTTCTTATCAGATTATTTGAACTCTATGCTTGTAGGATATTAACTTTTTGTATTTGTTCAGTTTGTTTTGTAACTTTCATTGTATATATATATGGACATTTTAAATAAATGTGTATATATGTGTGTATATACATATATATACACATATAGACAATATAGATATATATACATTAACATACTTTATACACATATATATATTTTATTAAAATCCATAAATATTGTAGTCAAAGATTTTGCTCACAACTTCTTATGCTTATTCAATTTATCCATGTTTTCATTCATTCATTCAAAATATATATTTTTAAAGTAACTGCTGTATTATAGGAAATGGAAATATAAAATAAAAAAGGAAGAGTCAAAGTAATCTCTGCCTTCATGGATCTTACATTCCAAATTAGGGAGACAACTATTACAGAATAAAAATAAAATATATAAGATGTTGAAAAATTGTCTAACAATGGGCTTGGTTATCACCACGTGTCATATGGTGTAACGTGTAGGATTTACAGGCAAAAGACTAGCAGTGGAATGGCACATAGATTCTTGAAGACTTCTGTTGTGTTCAGAAAGATATACATAAGTCATTCTTGGCATTATGCATATTGAGTTGTAATCCAAAAGAGTGACTGCCCTCCTTTGTTATTCCAAATTTAATAAGGACTCTAGGGGACAGGTAAAATCTGAACTTGTAGTTCAGGGATTTTATCATCATCAGGTGGCTTTGCCAGGGACCTCAAATTATCTTCAGCTGAAATCAGATGTCCACAGTAGTTGCATACCTGTGCCGATAACCTAGAGACTTTCATGAAGATTGAGACTAGGAGTTAAATGTGGGGGAGGGGCTAGTTCCTTTAGTTCAAGCTCTATGTTGCCAGGCAACCAGAGAAAGCTGCCGCAGTCTTTCAGTGGATAGCAGGAAAGGCAAATAAAATGTATCTGAAAACTGGGAAATTTATTATTTTGAAAAGGGTGTTCAGAGAAAGTTTTATTTAGATGCCAAAATATAAGTAAAAGCTTGAAATAGGTGAAGGAGTGAGTCCTGTGGTTATTTGGTAAGAGCATTCCCTGATGATGGAATAGCAAAGACGAGAGCCTTGATCTTGTAAGTCATTCTAAGGACTTTGGCATTTGCTCAGAGTAAGCAGAAGAGCTATGGGAGGATAGAATAGAAAAGTAATATTCCAAATTACATTTTTAAAGATCATTCTGGCTGTTGAGAATACTCTGTTGGGAAATGAGAGTATAAAGAGCAAGATCACTTGGGATATTATTTAAATAATCCTGGTGTGTTTTCTCAGGTCTTCTGAGAAGTAGATGTCAAGACAGAATTCCATGCACAACAGATTTTTATTGAAGGAAACATTTGTGAAGGAAAATGGAAGGGGGCTAGAGGGGCCTGGGAGAGCCAAAAGACTAAAAATCTGACTTCTGTGAAAGATGGGAGAAAGGAAGAAAGGAAGGGAAGGAAACCAGGGAGATAGGTTGTTCTTGGATTGCATCGTGATCTTAATGAAAGTTTTGAAAAGACTGACAGGGAATTATAGAACCAGTGTCACCCGTGACATGAATCCCACATCTCTCAGGAATGTGTCTGCCTTAGATCCCTGCTGTGTTTAGTCATTGTCTGGAAGCAGCCCATAAAAAGCATGGTTTAAGCACAAATGTAGATTGGGATTTCCAAGTGCAGCAGTTGGAGCTATTTCAGTTAGGTTCCTGCAGTGGGAATTTAGATTGGTATATTTTCCTGGCTGCCACACCAGATTAGTAATGACAATGACGGGAGTTAGACCAGTAGAGGTGACAAGGAAGGAGTCTATATATATATTTAGAAGATAGAGCAAACAATATTTGATGAAGGATGTGTTGTGTGATGAGAGAGATGTAAACAAGTGATCTATAAGGAATTTATCAAAACTAGCTCAAATTAATCTGTAGGAAAATAATAATTCAAATTCATATTTAAGGTCAATTTATTACCGTTCTCCTTCAATTTACTTTTTTTAAAAAAAGAATAAATGTATTTAAAAACCTTATGTCTCATAATCCACAATATACAAATTAAATAACACAATTAAAATTTCAAATACTATTTTGGTAAAGGTAAAAACTTAATGTTGGCAAAGATTTTGGGAAAGGAGGACTTTTATCTTCTCTGCTGTGAGTATAATTCAGTTTGACAGTATGACAACAAACCAGTTTATCACATATATAAATATATGACAACTTACTTAAAAATTCTCAGTTTCCTTCAACACACTTTTTAACACTTTAGAACTTCCTGATTTTTAATCCCATCTGAAATGGTTTTCCTAGGTACTACTCTCACTAATACCAAACATACTTTTTAAAAAAATCTCCAGAATATGCCTATTTGCAATGTAGATTCATTTTTCTATTTAAAATCTATTAAGTTCTCTGAGATTTTTTTAAACGAATAACTACTGAGTTTCTCTAAATTTCCATCTGCTAGAGGCAAAGATGTTACTTTATCTTTGTATCTTTGAAACCTAGGAAAAACCGTGGAGATGAGACTAAATAAATGTTTTAGATATGTATTGTATTTAAGATACTTTTCAGAGTTTACAGTGGTAGAATAAGGAGTTTAGGTGATGCACTTTTTTTTTTTAAGGATTTTATTTATTGATTTGAGAAAGAGAGAGCATGAAAAGGGGGAGCTGCAAATGGAGAGGAAGCAGGAGCAGGGGGCCCGTCACGGGACTCAATCCGAGGACACTGAGACCAAGACCTGAGCCCAAGGCCGACGCTCAACTGACTGAAACACCCAGGTGCCCCTAAGAGATGCATTTTTGTAAATAATTCACACTAGTAAAAATTATATTTTTTACAAAATAAAATTTAAATATTTATTGTATATGCATGCATGTCAGTATACGTATACACACATTAGTAATTCTCAGATTTGCTGATACTCTTCCTGTAACATGCAATATTTTGTCTGAGTCAGAGTGTGAGAAATGACTTCTCATTTGAGGAAATGAGTTTAGATGAAACATAGCCAATGAAGTCCGAAGTACAAACTTGCCAACCAGTTTAAATGATTGAGCGTATTTTATTTCTTTTCTCTGAAAGTTGTGTTGCAGCTGAAGCACTCTCAAAATTATTTTTTTTTCCTCAAGAGAGGGTTTTTTTTTTTGGTATAAATTTAAGTACTTTTCAATTTAGAATGTTATTTATTTCTCCTGATAGTATATTCCATTACCTAATAAGTATTTTCTCTACCTTAGGCTGTCAGAATTCAGTAATCCATATTTTTTTGGATCTACAAACAATTTAAATAAAATAATCTTTGTAATCAACAATCCATTAGTAAAACCATGAAAATTGCTGTAACACAAACCAATTGCTTTTGGTGTTGTGTTCTTACTCTAATTTGAGGAGTAATGTGCCCCTCTCCCCATCTTCTTTTCCATATTATTTCTTAGCAACAGCATCAAATAATACATCCAATTGCTGACAAAGCTGATAAATTTAAAAGAAATGTAAACCGTGTGTAGTTAAATTAGATTTTAGGGAAGTGGTGGAGATTAATGCATATAACCACCTCACATGCTTTAATCACCTTGATTTGTCTCCCACAATTTTTAATATTTTTTTAAAGATTTTATTTATTTATTTGAGAGAGAGAATGAGATAGAGACAGAGAGAGCATGAGAGGGGGGAGGGTCAGAGGGAGAAGCAGACTCCCTGCTGAGCAAGGAGCCCGATGCGGGACTCGATCCCAGGACTCCAGGATCATGACCTGAGCTGAAGGCAGTCACTTAACCAACTGAGCCACTCAGGCACCCTGTCTCCCACAATTTATAAGTAGATTTTCTTTACAATTTCTCTTACCTAAAACTTGTAGAGCATTCATATAAAAGTTGGACTGTGCTTGTTCTAAACAGTATTGTCTAACAAATAAAGGCAGAATCACCTGCTGATTTACTAGTTAATGTTAGTAGATATCTTAATTGAAGTTTTCCGATTGTGACTCTAAAGCATTATTCAGTTTTTGTACAATAGACAAAATTCTGAATGATAGTCTCATATTTTTTATCACTAAGTCAATGAATGCTATTATGGTTTCATATAAGTAAATTATGTATGCACAAATATCAAAAGTTAAAAGTTAAAAATAATTGCATAAATATTTAATATGTGCCAATTATTATACTGTATAGCAGTTCTCAGTGGGGACATTTTTGTCCCTCAGGCAACATTTGGCAATGACTGGAGAAATTTTTGGTTCTTACAAATAGGAGTTGCTACTGGATTGAGGACAGGATGTTACTAAGCATCTTACAGTGCACCAGGACAGTGCCTAACAACAAAAAATTATCCTACTCAAAATGTCAAAAGTATGTAGATTAAGACCCTATTTTAGAGGTATAATCATAAGCAAGACAGAATTGTTATTCTTTCACATAAAATTTACAGTTTAACAAAAAGTATGCTAGTGAGCATTAATTTAAACTATATTCACTTGCAGTATTGAAAAGTGGTCTTATATTAAAATCATAATTAAAATTTATATTTTGATAGGTTTAAAAGGGACCAATAAAAATACCTTTTTTTCTTCATTTGAGATTGGGGCCAATTAAGATGTAGAGGTAGGGAAGAAATCATCAATTTTGCTACCTGCGCATGTTAGGTTGGATGATGTTGCTTAAATATGCAAAAACTCAACCTACTTATCCTATTCAGCTCATTTTATGTTTTATCCATTCCATTGTGAGAATTCATACAAACCCTCTCCCAAACTTCTGCAGGAGAAATCTGAAGGAGTATAATGATTAAAATGATGACTTGTGGAGTTATGACCAGACCATTTATTAGCAATATGACCTACGGAGAGCTACTTTACCATTCTGCAAAGTTAGGCTTCTCCAAGTGATAATATTACCTATGACATGTAGTTTTGCAAGAATTAGAATTGATAACGTATACTAAGAATTCAGAATAAAAACTCTAGCCTCCCAGTACTTGCTGGTCATTATCATCTTTTATAACCTCATCTGAAATTAAGAAGAGTTTCAAAATTAAACAAGAATTTATTGTCTTTCCTCATTCCCCAAGATGAAAAAATTCTTTAACCAAAGATATGTATTTTTAAGAGAAGAATACTAATAAAAAATTGGAAGCTGGTATATTTGTATCTTTATTTTATATCAAAAATTTAACTCCTCAGAAAGAAAGATGAGAGGTCTACTCCTGGGGAAGCTTACTAATTATAATTTCCCAAAGAAATTCATTAGTTATCCTATGGTCGTATGTTTGCAGGAGAGAAGCAGAAATAAAATGGATCAAAGGGCCAAAAAATTGTGTGGAAAGGAAAAATTCAGTAGTACCACTTTTTTAATTGAAATAAGGCAAATCGTGGGGCGCTTGGGTGGCTCAGTCAGTTAAGTGTCTGCCTTCGGCTCAGGTCATGATCCCAGGGTCCTGGGATTGAGCACTGCATTGGGCTCCCTGCTCAGCAGAAAGCCTGCTTCTCCCCCTCCCACTCCCCCTGCTTATGTTCCCTCTCTCGCTGTGTCTCTCTCTGTCAAATAAATAAATAAATCTTAAAAAAAAAAAATAAAGTAAGGCAAATCATGTTATCTACTCATTTTGCTACCTTAGGTAAACAACACATTTAATCATAATATTTAATACAGGTAATTTTACTCACTATTTCATAATGCTGGAAAAATTATTGTACTCTTTTGGGGGGATAGAATAACAAGATACATAAAAGAAAGAGGAAAAACAGTAAGAGTAAAATAGAGAAGATGCAATTTGGAAGGCATGCAAAGGTAGACATTTTTTCTTCAAAAGTAGACATTTCTTAACTGTATTACTTATTTAACTCAGGTGACAGTGTTTATTTCACTTATTTTGATTCAAACACTTGGTTTTTTTTATATTTGTATAATTAATTGGGAGTTTAGGAAAATATTTTAATTTTTATGTGCCTAAAGGTTATGTCTCTAAAACCATATTCTTTCAACATAGTTGGTGTTATTGGTTTGTGAAATTGGAAGAAGAATCAATAAAATTCAACTTTTGAACAGTTCTCAAAAATGTGAAAATAATCTGTGGTGCTGTCAGATTTTATCATATATAGTATGAAACTTATCATACATAGTATAATGAGAACAAATATGAACTAAATAAGGACATCTTTAGCTAAAATATCACAGTATAATCTTAGCTGAAGGGCTACATATACATAAGTACAAAAAAAATCTTCAAAATAATAAAACACTTTTAAAGATTGATAATTAAGATCTGAGTTTTGATATAATAGTTTTAATATATCTTATCTACTGCTTAATAATTAATAAATTCAACTAAATGTTTAATTTTGTTTTAAATTGGCTGTTAATTACTCATAAAATGAAGTGAGACAGAACATAAGGTTAAAAGGTCTGCTCTTAGAATCCAACTTTGTATTTTCCTGCCTGTTCACAAAAGAAAGTTTGTAATCTTTTTAGTAACTCTTCACCTAATTTTCCTCATTGACAAAACATAATTGTCAATAGGTCATTTGTAACTATGCCTTTCAGGTGCTTTTTTCACTTGAAATAAAGTAATCATGTATTTATGAATTATAAAGTCATAGTTTTACTCAATTGTGATAAGCAAATTATCACCTTGTGAAATATAAATAATAATTTAGACAGAAAAATTTAATTACTATATATTAAATAGCATTTTTTTTTCTATCCTCATTATTTTTTTCTAAATATAGTTCCTTATTAAGGAAAAATTATGCTACAAAAATTAACTACACGACATGATCATATAGCACTTGGGAATTAAGGAAATATGTGCAATTTTACTTATAAAGACAATTTTCAGAAAATTATTTATTATAATACAAAATATCAGATTAGAAAAATAACTTCCATTTTATGTGTGTCCTAAAAGTGAGCACTTATCTGATTTACCATATTATACTGACTATCCACCTAAGATCTAGTCTCCTAACTACCTGACCCCTTAAGATATATAAAACAAAAGTAATTGGTAATTCTGATTGTGATGCTTGGATTAGTGGGGAAATCAGGAGCTTTGTCAAATAAATGAATTATTTGAGTTCGAGTGAAGAGGTGCTATTTAGGCCAAAGACATAGTCCCTAAATAAGTATTTTCATGAAGGAAATTGATATCCAAAATTCAAATGAGGGGCACCCAGATGGGTCAGTTGTTTAAGAGGCTTCTTTTGGCTCAGGGCATGATCTCAGGCGTCATCCAGCTCTCTGCTCAGCAGGGAGCCTACTTCTCCCTCTGCCCCTCCCCCTGCTCATGTTCTCTCTCTCTCTGTCTCTCAAATAAATAAATAAAATCTTTAAAAAAAATTCAGATGATACATGCTCTGTAATTTAAATTTTTTTCTGATCTGTTTTGTTATTTACTGCATTGCAATGATTACAAAGTACATAATTTAATTTCTAAATTTCAGTGAAAATATTGACACTTCCTTGTATCTTATTTATAGTACACTACTATGTAAAACTAGAAAGTTTCAGAGCATAAGTTATCTTCTTTCTTCAACCCCATCTCACTTTTACATTTCATGAGCTTACTTACATTACCTTATTTGAGGAAACACTAGCTTTTTTCTTAATACTTCTGTAAGTCCAAGAAAGTATTGATTTAGTTTTGGCTGATACTTTTGGTTGATAAATCCAAAAATCTTGATTACTCTGTTTCTTCTTCCCTGTTTTCAGTATTGGGGGTAGAAAAACAAAATACTCACTGAAAAGACTATCTTGAAACAAGGGGTGTCCAGTATGCTATTAAGAGAATTACTAGGAACGTTTTTTTGCTTAAAAAGGGGACAAATGCCAGAAGAAAATTTGTTGGTAGCACACTTTCATTCCTTTTCCTGCCTTAATTGAACATGAAGTATCTAGGACTCTAGCAGCAATCTTATACCCATGGGGACAAAGTGCAAGCATAAAAAGCTAACCGCTAGGATAGAGAAACAAAACAGAAATGAGTTATAGTTCCTTGTGACACCACTGAATAAGTTAACTGAAATTAAAAAAAAAAAAGCCTACTTCAAGACTATTAAGTGAGAAAAATAAATGCTTACACATTTTAACCCCTATGGGTCCTTTTCCTGATACTTGCCCCTAAACACATTTCTTGCTGAAAGAAGAGCCTACTATATGATATATGAATCAAACTTAAAAAATTATTTCTTCTTCTCATTCAAAAACAGCTCCAATGAAGGCATTACATTCTTTACAGTGTGTTAACGTCCTTTTCCCTCTTTACTCATAGTTAAATCCATTCTTCTTTCTTTCTACTTAAAACACTTTAGATTTGAATTCATCTATAGAGAGTTATACCTACTATGTTTACTTATTTTGACATTCTACTCACCCTTAATTAAATATTTGATATCCTAGATCATTACCACATTCTCTGACACTACTCCTGTAGAGGTTTCCTCTCTCAGATACAAAATACCAAGTTTTTATATAGATAATCTAATTAACAAGGTTAAGTCTATAAACATGAGGCACTGAAAAAGCAAGGTTTATGTGAGGGTCTCAAAACTCAAGAATTATTTCAAGGTCTGAATATAAAAAAGTCAAATACACAGTACCCCATCTTCCACTCCTCACAGAATTCTAACAGCCCATTCCAACATTCTGGAGAGAAATTCAGACTTTTTACTAGAGAAAAGAGCCTTCCCCAAAAGATCTTCCCCAAAATCTTCCCAAAAGATTTTGATAATAAGTAATTCCCACAAATAAAATATATGCCTGCCTTTTTTTTCAAGTTGCAGTGAAGGTGGCAAAGCTCAGAGTCCAACCACAGTCATGGATATTTTAATCAGCAATAACATAGTCACTTTCTTTTGAATATAAAAAGAAAGCCGGACAACCTGTGATGAAAATCTACAGCATAGGTGAGATAGATACTAAAATAAACAATACCATACAAAGAAGAAATGTGCCCTCTTAGGCCAGGAATAATAGACTATCACACCAAGTGAGGTTTTGTGGGCTACCTCAAGCAGCAGAGATTCTCTAAGTTATGATTTCCATGCTATATTACAAAGGATTGCATAACTTACATGTTCTCTAAGAAGTTATGACTCAAGTTCTGTGTGTGTTTATTATGAGTAATCCTCTTGCAATGAACATCATATTAAGGACACTCAAGAAGTAAGGTCTCTTCCTCCTAGCAAATATCATTAGTCTCATTACTCAGAGACCCATTACACAAAGACATTAGACCAAGTCATCTGTATTTTTTTCCTTTCCCATGGGGATCTCCATCTGGTAAAGTGAACACATGGGTTGCAGGACAGTTTTTTTTTTTTTTTTTTAATCCTTCTCCCATCTCCAAATCAGTGGAATGGGTAAAATTAAAGGGGCTGATAATGACATGTATTTTTAAGGATTTGGAACAACTGAAACTCTCACACATTGCTGGTAGGAGTGTGAAATGATATAACATCATTTAAAACTCATTTGGTAACTGATACTTAAAAAGTCACTTATACACCTATCCTATGATGACACATTTGCACTTTTAAAATTTATATGAAATTTAAAGGAAAGATAAGTAAAAATACACATTCACGAAACACTTGTACTGTGGTGTTCAGAGTAGCTTAACTCATAATAGCTAAAACCAAAAACCCATAACGTGCAGCAGAATGAATAAAGAAATTGTGACATATTTGTACAGCAATGAAAAGGAATGAAGTACTGATACAACAAGGGTGAATCTCAAAACACTTGGTTGTGTGAAAGAAGCCAAAAACTAAGATCTTCCACATTTTATCTCTTATTGAAATCCAAGAATGCATAAAATGAATTTATAATCATAGAAATCAGATTAGTCATTGCCCCTGAATAAGAATGGTGGTTGGCTTACCATGGTAGAATTAGTCAAAGGGGGCAAAAGAGAATATTTGGGGATGGTTGAAGTAACTTACAACTTGTTTTGTGTAGTGATTTCACAGTTGTACGCAGTTGCCAAAGCTCAAGACACTTAAGATTTATTAACTTATATTGTTTATTATTATCCATCAGTTTTACAGTTGTGTAATATGTTTATTAAATGTTTATACATACACATAGATTTTATGTTTATTGTACATAAAAGGATATAAGGAAATATAATAAGATTCTTAATATAGCTTCAAAAATATAAAAAATTAATTTTTATAGAAAAATAGGAAAAAAGAATACAAAGGAAAAAGAATGAGACTGATACCATATTTTCAAGCTTTTCTAGATGTTAGAAAACAATAATATGATTTCACTGTAGTTCTGAGGGAAATTATTTTCAAACTAGAATTCTATATCCAGTTAAATTTTTAAGCAACGTGAGAGCAGAATGAAGATATTTGGACATTAAAGGACTCAGAAAGTTAACCTTCCTTTGAACACTTTCTCCAGAAAGGAGTGAAAATTGGGCTTCCTTACAGGAGAAATACCCTGGAAAGAAACATGGGTTTCAAGAATCTAGATTAAACATTCTTCCCTCACTGAATCCAGACACACTAAATCTGACCTTCTTGCTCTTATAATAAATTCATTAGGCATTCTTTGCTTCAGGACACTTGCACTTCCTGATCACTCTTCAGGAAATTACTGTTTCCTAGATATCTGCATGACCTGCCTCTTCAACTCAGTCAGGTTCTATTCAATCATTACCTAATGTTAAAGGTCTTTCCTGACCATCTTCCATTACACAGCCACCTTACGCTCACTTGCTTACTCTCTAACCCCTTATCTTGTTTAATTGATTTTATTAGGATTTATCTCCACCTGATATCAAATGCAATACATAAATGCATGTCTTAATAGTATATATATTATTAGATATACATATATATAATTGATTAAATATAGTGTCTACTTCTTTTTGCAAGAATGTAAGCTCGATTGCTATCAGAGATTTTGTTAATTTTTTTCACAATAACCTCGGTACCTAGGAAATTGATATATAGAATAATGAGTATTTATTGAATGAATAACTTTATCAATCATTAAAAAATATCACACTAATTCAATTTACTTCTCTTTGTCCATGTGTGGGACAAATATGCCTTTTTATTAATTTTATTATCATTTGAAACAAAATCTTGAGAAGAGGAAAGAGACACATGTCCAATCTTCAAACTCTTTCATGAATCACTTTAAAACAGTCTTATATGGTCAGACAAAATTTCCCAAAGGAAGTGCTATCAAAGTTATGCTAAGATATAGAGAGCAACTTTTTTTAAAAAAAGAGATGGTGAAACATGAATAATACAATTTTGGCCATGCTGCTAGGATGTGATGATGAGATTATTATTTTGAAAAGTGCTGTGCTAGTGTATTAAATCTGATCTAAGAAATGAAACTATCTAGACTACTGGAAAGATGTCCAAACAGTTTTTGGTGTGTTCAGGCACTGATGGTCATTTATTCACATTTTCAGTTTACTTTGCTGAGAATATTGATTTGTTTTTTTTTTATTTTTTTTATTGTTACGTTAATCACCATACATTACATCATTAGTTTTTGATGTAGTGTTCCATGATTCATTGTTTGTACGTAACACCCAGTGCTCCATGCAGAACGTGCCCTCTTTAATACCCATCACCAGGCTAACCCATCCTCTCACCCTGCTCCCCTCTAGAACCCTCAGTTTGTTTTTCAGAGTCCATCGTCTCTCAAGGTTCGTCTCCCCCTCCGATTCCCCCCCTTCATTCTTCCCCTCCTGCTATCTTCTTCTTCTTTTTTTTTCTTAACATATACTGCATTATTTGTTTCAGAGGTACAGATCTGTGATTCAATAGTCTTGCACAATTATGCTGAGCGAAATAAGTCAATCAGAGAAAGACATGTATCATATGACCTCACTGATATGAGAATATTGATTTAATTTAAACTGGGTAAAATTGTACCTGCTTTGGTTTATTTCACTGAGTGTAAAGTCGCCTCCATGTTATTTACTTTACATAGAACATTTTTTTCCTTTCTTCAGGTTTTCCCAAGAGCAAGTGACATGTGCTGTGTTGTACTTTTGTGTTATGTGCTCACCATTTTTTTTGTAAAGGCCATTAGCTATTATAATTTTGTTTTATAGTTTATAAATAATTAAAATACAGATTAGGACAATTCTGAATAGATAATATTAACTCTCTGTAAAAGCTAAATCCTCTCCCTTATAAGCAATGCTCAAGCCCATGGTGATAGTAGAGAAACACAGAGATTATTTTTTTTAAGATAGTATTTATTTGACAGAGAGAGACACAGCGAGAGAGGGAACACAAGCAGGGGGAGTGGAAGAAGCAGGCTTCCCGCGGAGCAGGGAGCCCGATGCGGGCCTGGATCCAGGACCCTGGGATCATGACCTGAGCCCTAGGCAGACACTTAACGACTGAACCACACAGGCGCCCCAAGAGAAACACAGAGATTATTACCCCAAAGTGTACCATCATGATTAGAGACAGGGGGGCAAATAAAAACTTCATTGTTACAGAAACACACACTCACTCTGATGCTTTCAAATATACTACTTTCTTTTCTTTTCTTTTTTTTCTTTTTTTCTTTCTTTTTTGGTCTCTCTCTAATCTGTAAATTTAAGACTTCTGGGTCTTGGGATCAGTTAGTTATATGAAGTGGGAAGGCAGGTAATTCGGTCTGTAGATTAACTATTTTTAATGTAACAATCTTAGTTTGAGACCTTTGTTTTACTGGCTTTCAGCTTTTGTATTCAAATAAATGTGACAAAATTTATAATAAGAGAAGCTATACATCGCTGTGAAACAATTGCAGGGATAGAGATTTAGAACGATCTTTTTTAAAAGCTAAATAGTACACTAACAAGGAGGTCTTGGCAAATTATTTTATCACTCATTTAATTCTACTACCAACCCTCCCCTGTTTAACTTTCACTCATTCCTTAAACTTAATTTTCTCATTTGACAGACTAGATTTCCTTGTTTCTCAGGCAACATCCTCTCTCTCTATTTTTTCAACTAATAAACATTGTTTTTTAAGCAGTTATAAGTTCACAGAACAACTGACGGAAAAGCTCAGAGAGTTCTATATAGCATTTGTCTCCATACATTCAAATTTCCCCACTTTCAACATCCCTGCACCAAAGTGCAGTTCATTATCAATCGATGAACCTGCACTGACATATTATTATTCAAAGTCCATCATTGACACTAAGGTTAACTCTTGGTGTTCGGTGGGTTTGGACAAATGTATAATGACACATTTCTGTATCCACCACAGAATAGTTTCACTGCCTAAAAATCATCCAGGCTCTGCCTATTCATCTCTCCCTTCCCTCAGATACCTGGCACAACTAATCTTTTCACTCTCTAAATGGGTTTTGTCTTTTTCAAAATGTCATATAGTAAGAATCCTATCTAGTATGCAGCCTATTCAGATTGATTTCTTTCAATTAATTATATGCATTTAAGATTCTTCCATGTCTACTCATGGCTTGATACTCATTTCTTTTCAATACTGAATAATATTCAATTGTCTAGATATGCCATACTTTATACATTCACCTATTGAAGGGTATCTTGGTTGCTTCCAAGTTTTGGCAACAGTTTAAATATTTCACTCCACTGACTTCTTACTTGCATTTCTGAGAATTCAGATGCAAATCTTATCTTTGCTCTTTTATTGGTAAGTATTTTTTTTAACCTCTTCTGGCTTCTTTCAAGGTTTCTTACCTTTGATTTTCTGAAATCTGAATATGTTTGATATCCCAAGGCGTAGTTTTTGTTTTGTTTTGGTGTTTATTCTCCTTGCTGTTTTCTGAACTTTCAGGATCTGTGGTTTGGTGTCTGAAATTCTTTGAGGGAAATTTAGTCACTTCTGCTTCAAATATTGCTTCTGTTCCTTTCTCTTTTCTCCTTTTGGTGTTCCATTATGCATATGTTAAACCTTTTATAGTTGTCCCACAGATCTTGGATATCATGTTCTGGTTTGCTTGCCCATTTTTTTTTTTTCTTTGCTTTTCAGTTTTGGTAGTTTCTACAGTCATATCCTCGAACTCAGAGATTCTTTCCTCAGCAAGGCTCAGTCTTCTAATGAACCCATAAAAGGCACTCTCTAACATTTCTTTTTTATTACTATTATTTTTTTTATTTCCTTCTCTCTTTCCATCTATACTTGTTCATTGTTTACCTCTTCCATTAAGCCCTTAGCTTATTAATCATTGTCTTTTTGAAAAACCTGTTCTGATAAGTCCACCATTCCTGCTATATCTGACTCTGTTCTGACACTTTTTCAGTCTCTTCAAACTATGATTTTTTTCTTCTTAGTATGCCTTGCAATTTTTGGTTGAAATGTGGACATGATATATTGGGTAAATGGAACTGTGGTAAATAGGCCGTTAGTAATATAGTGATAAGGATTGTGGGGAAGGGAAGCTTTCTATATTCTTATGATGAAGTCTCAGTCTTTTGTGAGACTGTGCCCCCTGGACTGTTAATTTCACCAGTGCTTCTTAGTCTCTCCCCGCCCCCAATAGTAAAAACTCCATGGCTATGGGCGCCTGGGTGGCTTAGTTGGTTAAGCGACTGCCTTTGGCTCAGGTCATGATCCTGGAGTCCCTGGATTGAGTCCCGCATTGGGCTCCCTGTTCGGCAGGGAGCCTGCTTCTCCCTCTGACGCTCCCCCCTCTCATGTGCTCTCTCTCTCTCTCTCTCATTCTGTCTCAAATAAATAAATAAAATGTTTAAAAAAATAAATAAAATTATTAAAAAACCCCCAAAAAACTCCATGGCTAGGTCTGTAAATTACCCTTCCTCCACACAAAAGGTTAGAACCGGTTGGAGCTTGTTATTTCCCTTCCCTCCCCCCCAGGGTAAAAGGCAGGATTAGGCTCTGGTAAATTACTTTTTCCTAAGGGCAGGCCTTAGGAAGAAGAGCAGAATATTCTAAAATATTTTAAAAGAGTTACTTTTCCTCTCCCTCCCCTACAAGAAGCAAGAGGGAATTTTTCTCTGATACTCACTTTGAGAACCTGATAGAGCTCTTGAATATAGAACTCACGAAAGTGTAGATTCCTCCCTGTGTCTGAGTCCCCTTGGAGTTTCTAACACTTGGACTTACCTATACTGAGCCTCTAGCAATTTGACAATTGAGGTTTTCCTATTGAAGCACTGTTTTCTGCTGGGGTTTCTGTTCCTGGATTTCTGCTATGATAATTTGGGATTCTCTGTATCCACTTACCTATCTTTTTCTCCAATACTGGGACAGTAGTTTGCCCTCTGTCCTCACTTCTTTATCATCTCTAAAAAGAGTTGTTGATTATTTTTCCAGCTTTATTGGTTTATAATTGATGTATAACATTGTATAACTATACAGTGTACAATGTGATGATCTGATACATTTAAATATTGTGAAATAATTACCACGTTAAGGTTAATTAACACCTACATCTCCTCACATAATTGCCTTTTTCAATGATGAAAACATACAAAATTTACTTACTCTCTTAGCAACTTTAATGTATATGTTACACCTCAATTAACTATTGTCACCATGGTGTAGATTCCTAGAACTTGTTTATCTTATAGCTAGAAGTTTTTACTCTCTGACTGACATCTTGCCATTTCCCCATATTCCAGCCTCTGGCAACCATTATTCTTTCCTTGTTTCTATGAGTTTGGCATTTTTGGATTCCACATATAAGTGTGGTCATGCCAAATTTGTCTTTCTATCTGACTTATTTCACTTAGCATAATGCCCTCAAGTTCCATCCACGTTGTGACAAATAGCAGGACTTCCTTCCTTTATATGGCTGAATAATCTTGTATATATACATATCCCACATATTCTTTAACCATTCACCCACTGATAGAACTTAAGTTAATTCCATGCTTTTGCTATTATGAATTAGGCTGCAATTAACATAGGTGTGCAGGTATCTCTTTAAGAGAGTGATTTCATTTCCTTTGGATATACACCCAGAAGTGAGATTGGTGGATCACATGGTAGTTTTATTTTAATTTTTTTGAGGAACCTCCTTATATTTTTCATAGTGACAATACCAATTTAAATTCCTACTAACTGTACAAGCGTTCTATTTTCTTCATGTTCTTGCCAATAGTTATTATCTATTGTCTTTTTGATAACAGCCATTCTAATACATGTGAGAAGATATTCTTTTGTGGTTTTGATTTGCATTTCCTTGATAAGTAGTGATATCGAGCACTTTTTTCATATACCTGTTGGCCATTTGAGGGTTTTATTTGGAAAAATATCTATTTAGGTCCTTTGCCCATTTGTAAATTGGGTTATTTAGTGTTTACGCTGTTGAATTATATCAGTTCTTTGTGTATATTGGGTAAGTTTGCAAATATTTTCTCCTATTTTGTATGTTGCTTTTTAATTTTGTTAATCATTTCTTTTGCTGTGCAGAAGCTTTTCAGTTTAATATAGTCCTATGTGTTGATTTTTGCTTTTGTTTCCTTTACTTTATGTTTCATATCCAAAAATCAAGAACAACATTTAAGAACTTCCTCTCTATTTTTTACTAGGAATTTTATGGTTTCAAATCTTACATTTAAGGGCGCCTGGGTGGCTCAGTTGGTTAAGCAACAGCCTTCGGCTCAGGTCATCATCCTGGAGTCCTGGGATCGAGTCCCGCATCAGGATCCCTGCTCAGCAGGGAGTCTGCTTCTCCCTCTCCCACTCCCCCCTCTTGTGCTCTCTCTCTCTCTCAAATAAATAAATAAAATCTTAAAAAAAAAATAAATAAAATTTAAATCTTACATTTAAGTCTCTAATTCATTTTGACTTATTTTTGTGAATAGTGTAAGATAGGGGTACAATTTTATTATTTAGCATGTGATTTTCCAGTTTTCCCAGCACCATTTATTGAAAAGACTACCCTAGCCCATTGAGTATTATTGGCTCCCTTGGCAAATGGAGCTGGAGTTGAGCAGAAAAATATGGGTTTATTTCTGGTTTCTTGATTCTGTACATTGTCTCTATGTCTGTTCTTACACTGGAACCATGCAGTTTTCATTATTATAGCTATGTAATATAGTACAATGACTCCAGCTTTGTTCTTTCTCAGGATTGTTTTTAGCTATCCAGAGTCTTTGGGAGTTCCATATGTATTTTAAGATTATTTTTTTCCATTTCTGTGAAAATGCCTTGGTAATTTTGAAAGAAACTGCATTGAATCTATAGATGGCTTTGGGCAGTATGGATATTTTAACATTAATTCTTCCAATTTATGAGCATGGAATATCTTTCTATTTATTTGTTATTTCAATTTATTTTATAAAAGTCTTATAATTTTCACTGTACAGATCTTTTGCTTCCTTGGTTAAATTTATTCCTAAATATTTTATTCTTGTTGATGCTACTGTAAATAAGATTGTTCTCTTTATTACTTTTCCAGGTAGTTTGTTGCTAGTGTGTAGAAACACAATTGGTTTCTGTGTGTTGATTTCACATCCTTCAATCTAACTGAATTCATTTATTCTAAAAATATTTCGGTGGAGTCTGTAGGGTTTTCTAAATATAAGATTACATATGCAAATAGAAATTATTTTACTTCTTCCTTTTCCATGTGTATGCCTTTTATTTATTTTTTTGCTTAACTGCTCAGGTAAGACTTCCCAACTTTATTGAATAGTGATGAGAGTGGGTCTTGTTCCTTTTCCTTGTCTTGTTCTTAGTCTTAGGGAAAAAGGTTTTAACCTTTCACTCTTTTTTTTTTTGCATTTTTAAAATTATATTATGTTAATCACCATACATTACATCATTAGTTTTTGATGCAGTGTTCCATGATTCATTGTTTGCATATATCACCCAGTGCTCCATTCAGTACATGCCCTCTTTAATACCCATCACCAGGCCAACCCATCCTCCCACCCCCTCCCCTCTAGAACCCTTAGTTTGTTTCTCAGAGTCCATAGTCTCTCATGGTTCATCTCCCCCTCTGATTTCCTCCCCTTCATTTTTGCCTTCCTACTATCTCCTTTTTTTTTTTTTAACATATAATGTATTATTTGTTTCAGAGGTACAGATCTGATATTCAACAGTCTTACACAATTCACAGCACTCACCATAGCACATACCATCCCCAATGTCTATCACACAGCCACCCCATCCCTCCCACCTCCCACCACTCCAGCAAACCTCAGTTTGTTTCCTGAGATTAAGAATTCCTCATATCAGTGAGATCATATGATACATGTCTTTCTCTGATTGACTTATTTCGCTCAGCGTAATCCCCTCCAGTTCCATCAACATCATTGCAAATGGCAAGATCTCATTCCTTTGAATGGCTGCATAATATTCCATTGTATATAGATATACCATTTATTCTTTATTCATTCATCTGTCGATAGACATCTTGGCTCTTTCCATAGTTTGGCTATTGTGGACATTGCTGCTATAAACATCGGGGTGCACATACCCCTTCAGATCCCTATATTTGTACATTTGGGATAAATATCCAGTAGTGCAATTGCGGGGTTTTATGGTAGCTCTATTTTCAACTTTTTGAGGAACCTCCATTACTGTTTTCCAGAGTGGCTGCACCAGCTTGCATTCCCACCAACAGTGTAGGAGGGTTCCCCATTCTCTGCATCTTCACCACCATCTGTCATTTCCTGACTTGTTAATTTTAGCCATTCTGACTGGTGTGAGGTGGTATCTCATTGAGGTTTTGATCTGGATTTCCCTGATGCCAAGAGATGCTGAGTACTTTTTCATGTATGTGTTGGCCATTTGGATGCCTTCTTTGGAAAAATGTCTGTTCATGTCTTCTGCCCATTTCTTGATTGGATTCTTTGTTCTTTGGGTGTCGAGTTTGAAACGTTCTTTATAGATTCTGGATACTAGCCCTTTATCTGATATGGCATTTGCAAATATCTTCTCCCATTCTGTCCGTTGTCTTTTGGTTTTGTTGACTGTTTCTTTTGCTGTACAAACCTTTTTATCTTGATGAAGTCCCAATAGTTCATTTTTGCCCTCTCTTCCCTTGCCTTTGGCGATGTTTCTAGGAAGAAGTTGCTGCGGCTGAGGTCAAAGAGGTTGCTGCCTGTGTTCTCCTTTAGGATTTTGATGGACTCCTGTCTCACATTGAGGTCTTTCAACCATTTGGAGTCTATTTTTGTGTGTGGTGTAAGGAAATGGTCCAGTTTTATTCTTCTGCATGTGGCTGCCCAATTTTCCCATCACCATTTGTGGAAGAGACTGTCTTTTATCCATTGGACATTCTTTCCTGCTTTGTCAAAGATGAGTTGACCATAGAGTTGAGGGTCCATTTCTGGGCTCTCTATTCTGTTCCATTGATCTATGTGTCTGTTTTTATGCCAGTACCATGCTGTCTTGATGATGACAGCTTTGTAGTAGAGCTGGAAGTCCGGAATTGTGATGCAGCCTGCTTTGCTTTTCTTTTTCAACATTCCTCTGGCTATGCGGGGTCTTTTCTGGTTCCATACAAATTTTAGGATTATTTATTCCATTTCTTTGAAAAAAAGGGATGGTATTTTGATGGGGGTTGCATTGAATGTGTAGATTGCTCTAGGTAGCATTGACATCTTCACAATATTTGTTCTTCCAATCCATGAGCATGGAACGTTTTTCCATTTCTTTGTGTCTTCCTCAATTTCTTTCATGAATATTTTATAGTTTTCTGAGTACAGATCCTTTGCCTCTTTGGTTAGATTGATTCCTAGGTATCTTATGGTTTTGGGTGCAATTGTAAATGGGATCGACTCCTTAATTTCTCTTTCTTCTGTCTTGTTGTTGGTGTATAAGAATGCCACTGATTTCTGTGCATTGATTTTATATCCTGCCACTTTACTGAATTCCTGTATGAGTTCTAGCAGTTTTGGGGTGGAGTCTTTGGGGTTTTCCACATAAAGTATCATATCATCTGCAAAGAGGGAGAGTTTGACTTCTTCTTTGCCAATTTGGATGCCTTTGATTTCTTTTTGTTGTCTGATTGCTGTGGCTAGGACTTCCAATACTATGTTGAATAGCAGTGGTGATAGTGGACATCCCTGCCACGTTCTTGACCTTAGGGGGAAAGCTCTCAGTTTTTCCCCATTGAGAATGATATTCCCTGTAGGTTTTTCATAGATGGCTTTTATGATATTGAGGTATGTACCCTTTATGCCTATACTCTGAAGAGTTTTGATCAAGAAAGGATGCTGTACTTTGTCACATTCTTTTTCTGCATCTATTGAGAGGATCATATGATTCTTGTTCTTTCTTTTGTTAATGTATTGTATCACATTGATTGATTTGCGCATGTTGAACCAACCTTGCAGCCCAGGGATAAATCCCACTTGGTCGTGGTGAATAATCCTTTTAATGTACTGTTGGATCCTATTGGCTAGTATTTTGGTGAGAATTTTTGCATCCATGTTCATCAGGGATATTGGTCTGTAATTCTCCTTTTTGATGGGGTCTTTGGTTTTGGGATCAAGGTAATGCTGGCCTCATAAAATGAGTTTGGAACTTTTCCTTCCATTTCTATTTTTTGGAACAGTTTCAGAAGAATAGGGATTAATTCCTCTTGAAATGTTTGGTAGAATTCCCCTGGGAAGCCATCTGGCCCTGGGCTCTTCTTTGTTGGGAGATTTTTGATGACTGCTTCAATTTCCTTAGTGGTTATAGGTCTGTTCAGGTTTTCTATTTCTTCCTGGTTCAGTTTTGGTAGTTGGTACATCTCTAGGAATGCATCCATCTCTTCCAGGTTATCTGATTTGCTGGCATAGAGTTGCTCATAATATGTTCTTAGAATTGTTTGTATTTCTTTGGTGTTGGTTGTGATCTCTCCTCTTTCATTCATGATTTTGTTGATTTGGGTCCTTTCTCTTTTCTTTTTGAGAAGTCTGGCCAGGGGTTTATCAATCTTGTTAATTCTTTCAAAGAACCAGCTCCTAGTTTCGTTGATCTGTTCTACTGTTCTTTTAGTTTCTATTTCATTGATTTCTCCTCTGATCTTTATGTTTTCTCTTCTCCTGCTGGGTTTAGGCTTTATTTGCTGTTCTTTCTCCAGCTCCTTTAGGTGTAGGGTTAGGTTGTGTACTTGAGACCTTTCTTGCTTCTTGAGAAAGGCTTGCATTGCTATATACTTTCCTCTTAGGACTGTCTTTGCTGTATCCCAAAGATTTTGAACAGTTGTGTTTTGATTTTCATTGGTTTCCATGAATTTTTTAAATTCTTCTTTAATTTCCTGGTTTACCCATTCATTCCTGACTAGGATGCTCTTTATCCTCCATGTATTTGAGTTCTTTCTGACTTTCCTCTTGTGATTGAGTTCTAGTTTCAAAGCATTGTGGTCTGAAAATATGCAAGGAATGATCCCAATCTTTTGGTACTGGTTGAGACCTTATTTGTGACCTAGGATGTGATCTATTCTGGAGAATGTTCCATGCTCACTAGAGAAGAATGTGTATTCTGTTGCTTTGAGATGGAAAGTTCTGAATATATCTGTGAAGTCCTTTAGGTCCAGTGTGTAATTTAAAGTCTTTATTTCCTTGTTGATCTTTTGCTTAGATGATCTGTCCATTTCAGTGAGGAGGGGTGTTAAAGTACCCCACTATTATTGTATTGTTGTTGATGTGTTTCTTTGCTTTTGTTATTAATTGGCTTATATAATTGGCTGCTCCCATGTTAGGGGCGTAGATATTTACAATTGTTAGGTCTTCTTGTTGGATAGACCCTTTAAGTATGATAGAGTGTCCTTCCTCATTTCTTATTATAGTGATTGGTTTAAAATCTAATTTGTCTGATATAAGGATTGCCATTCCAGCTTTCTTTTGGTGTCCATTAGCATGGTAAATTGTTTTCCACCCCCTTACTTTCAATCTGGAGGTGTCTTTGGGTCTAAAATAAGTCTCTTGCAGGGCGCCTGGGTGGCTCAGTTGGTTAAGCGACTCCCTCTGACCCTCCTCTCTCTCATGCTCTCTGTCTCTCATTCTCTCTCTTGCAAATAAATAAAATCTTAAAAAAACTTAAAATAAATAAAATAAGTCTCTTGCAGAGAGCATATCAGTCGGCCTTGTTTCTTTATCCAATCTGATAGCCTGTGTCTTTTGATTGGGGTATTTAGCCCATTTACATTCAGGGAAACTATTGAAAGATAGGAATTTAGTGCCATTGTATTGCCTGTAAGGTGACTGTTACTGTATATTGTTTGTCTTCCTTCCTGGTCTACGTTACTTTTAGGCTCTCTTTGCTTAGAGGACCCCTTTCTTGTAGGGCTGGTTTTGTGTTTGCAAATTCCTTTTGTTTTTGTTTGTCCTGGAAGCTTTTTATCTCTCCTTCTATTTTCAATGACAGCCTAGCTGGATATAGGATTCTTGGCTGCATATTTTTCTCATTTACTGCTCTGAATATATCCTGCCAGTCCTTTCTGGTCTGCCAGGTCTCTGTGGATAGGTCTGTTGCCAATCTAATGTCTCTACCATCGTAGGTTACAGATCTCTTCTCCTGAGTTGCTTTCAGGATTTTCTCTTTGTCTCTGAGACTTGTAAGTTTTATTATTAGATGTTGGGGTGTTGACCTATTTTTATTGATTTTGAGGGGGGTTCTCTGTGCCTCCTGGATTTTGATGCCTGTTTCCTTCCCTAAATTAGGGAAGTTCTCTGCTATAATTTGCTCCAATACACCTTCTGCCCCTCTCTCTTTCTTCTTCTTCTGGGATCCCAATTATTCTAATGTTGTTTCATCTTATGGTATTGCTTGTCTCTCGAATTCTGCCCTCCTGATCCATTAGTTGTTTATCTCTCTTTTTCTCAGCTTCTTTATTCTCCATCATTTGGTCTTGTATATCACTAATTCTGTCTTCTGTCTTATTTATCCAAGCTGTTAGAGCCTCCATTTATGATTGCACCTCATTAATAGCTTTTTTTTTTTGACTTGGTTAAATTTTAATTCTTTTATTTCTCCATAAAGGGTGTCTCTAATATCTTCCATGCTTTTTTCAATCCCAGCTAGTATCTTTAAAATCGTCGTTCTGAACTCTAGTTCTGACATCTTACTAATGTCTGTATTGATTAGGTCCCTGGCAGTCAGTACTGCCTCTTGTTCTTTTTTTTTTTTGAGGTGATTTTTTCCATCTTGTCATTTTGTCCAGAAGAGAATAGATGAATGAGAGAACAAAATGCTAACAGGGTAACAATGACCCCAGAAAAATATACACTAAACAAACCAGAAGAGACCTTCCAGAAAATGGTCGCCTTTCTATTCAGAGAGTTGCTGCTATTCTTTTCTTCGATATCCTGTTGAGTTTGTAGGTGTTCAGAATTGTTTGATCCCTATCTAGCTGAATTCCTGCAACCAGACGAAATTTAAGTCTCCTACTCCTCCTCCATCTTGCTCCTCCCTAAACTTTCACTCTTAAGTATGATGTTAGCAGTGGGTTTGGCATATATAGTCTTTATTTTATTGAATTATGTTCCTTCAGTACCCAATTTGTTGAGAGTTTTAAAATGAAAAGATATTGAATTTTGCTTAATTATTTCTCTCCATCTATTGAAATTATCATATATTTTTAAAGGTTTTATTTATTTATTTGACAGAGAGAGACACAGCGAGAGAGGTAACACAAGCAGGGGGAGTGGGAGAGGGAGAAGCAGGCTTCCTGCTAAGCAGGAAGCCTGATGCGGGGCTCGATCCCAGGACTCTGGGATCATGACCTGAGCCGAAGGCAGATGCTTAACGACTGAGCCACCCAGGCGCCTATCGTATGTTTTTTATCTTTTAATTTATGTGGTATATCACATTTATTGATTTGCATATATTAAAACATCCTTGCATTCTAAAATAAACCCCACATGATCATAGAGTATGATTCTTTTAACATGCTGTTGAATTTCGTTTGCTAATATTTTGTTGAGAATTTTTGCAACTCTATTCATCAGAGATATTGGCCTATAATCTCTGAACATTGGATCCTTTTTCATGATATCAGAATATATTCATAGGCTTATTTTTATCAGTTTATTCACTATTAAAAATAATTGATTCTGATTGCCCTATATTGATTAATAACCCAGAACGAATTTTTACCCAACATTTTCCCTCAAGATCATAGATAAAAAAATCTGTTAGCTAGGCTGTGTGGAGGGTAAGAACAACTCTAATAAGTAATCCATTTCTTTCTGACTCTCTAGCTCTGAATGGAATGAGAGTCCCATTGATTGAACCCTTCAACATTACGTGGTTTTTAGGTGTGTGTTCTAATACAGTTCTTGTACAGATTTCATTCAATTGTAGTTTCAAAAACAAAAAAATTCTAAGTGATGTGTTTTCCAATTAATTCCTATCTGCCCTTGCTGCATGTGTGCATTTGTGCATGTTTGTGTGAGTGTGTGTGGGAACATGTGCTCAGGCATGAGCATATGCATGCTTAAATTAATACTGATACTGAAATTTGTGGAAAGGAGTCAGAGTAGTCTATGAAAAGACCACTGTGCTTACACTTGCACTACCACATTGCTTAACTTTCCATTTACTTTCTCCATCTCTACATTATTGGAGACTGCTGCTACACTATATGTACAATGGAGATAATCAACATACAGGTGAAAATAATCATTGGAATTATATATGCTAAATGAATGAGAGCCATGGACAAAAAATGAATATAGTTTGGTTATATTGGGGATCTGCAGGGGAGATCCCTTCAGGGTTTTTTGTAGGTTAGAATTTCTGTAGACTAGCAAAGAAGAAAGGGCAAATTTACAGTGTATTGAATATCCATAAAAAGATTGGCAAATAAAAAAAATATGCTATGTATTTAAAAAGTATGTAGCATGATGAATTTTTGTATATTTGATGATCCTATAAAAATAATAAATTTCTTTAAAAATAGTTTTATGAACTTTTATGCTATACAGATAAAGGACTTCCTTAAAACAACATGGCCTTAGGTATTGCTAGTTTCATTTTCCCTAATATGTAGAGGAATGATTCTTTTACTCCTGTTTTTTTTTTTTATTTTGCTTGATTTATAAAGAATCTCCATAACATTTAATAAGACCTTGTGTTGATTTCATATCTCCTTAATAGTCATCCTAAAACTATCATTCACCATGTGCCTAAACAATGCACAAGGCAAAGTGGAAAGCAATTTTGTTAAAAAGAAATCTCTTTTGATTTAAAACTCTAAGAATAACAACCTTATTTAGTAGAATCTTCAAGTGACAATGTACAGATAGCTCTCTCTTAAAAGGTTTAGGTTTTCACTCTCTTTTTCATCTGCAATAAATAAATAATCAAAATCCACAGATACCACATATAAGAACTTCAGATTCTGGAAAATTCAAGGCTATTCCCTGGATGATTCCACAGAAGTAGTTTTGGCTAAGAGTAGAGATGGGATTTCTTCCCAGAGACAGTTCCTGGGAGCAGACCATGTATGTGCGCATGCATGCATGTGCATACACATGTGTGGATATGTATGTGGTGTGTGTTAGAAAGCAGAATTAAAATTTAAATCAGATTACTTGTTCCACCAGCTTTATACACAGGTAAAAATAAGTCAAAATGCAAGTCATAGTTTTGAAGGTGGAAGAAAGTTTAAAGTGGGTAGGGAGGGGTTTTAAACTTTTACATTTTTTGCACACTTTTTGGCCTAGCAACAGAAAGGAGAGATGAAATAACTTATAGAATGGTGTTTTGATTTTCACGAATTCATTCCTCAGGATGAATGATTACTCTGTGAGTATCTCACTAGACTTCACACTCTTCCTTAGGCATTCTCTCTGGTTACCAGTCAATGTAGTTTCCCATCAGTATTCTGGCCATTGTCCATGAGACTGAATTATTTGGAAGATCTCCCATGATTCGGCCATCTTTTACTCACCATCTCTGGAACTTTCTTATTTGGAAAATACATCAGAATTTTAAATAGATGCATCACCTCTTTATCACTCATAAATATGAGCAAAGTTTGATCTGATTCTTAATCTAGGGAAAAAACAAAAGCAGAAAATGAAAACAGTAACAGTTTAAAACAAAAAGTTGGACATAGGAGAAGGAATGATGAAAAAGAAAAAAGAAAAAAAAAAACTAAAAAACAAAATTCAGATAATATTTTCCCATGATCATTGGCTTGAATTCTAGAAAAGTATGAAGAATAAAAAATATTGATAAATATGGAAGTAGAAAGAATCCCAACTCTGGAGTAATTATAAAAAGGAAGAATTACAAATTTAACCCAAAAGGTTTTCCAACTCTATTCCCTTGCAATAGTTTTTAAAAAATATATCAATGGGAAAAATATTTAATAATGAAAAGATTAGGGGCGCCTGGACGGCTCAGTTGGTTGAGTCAGTCATTAAGCATCTGCCTTCCTCTCAGGTCATGATCCCGGGGTCCTGGGATTGAGCCCTGCATTGGGCTCCCTGCTCAGCGGGGAGTCTGCTTCTCCCTCTGGCCCTCCCCGCTGCTCATGCATGCTCTATCTCTCTCAAATAAATAACCAAAATCTTTTTAAAAAATACATAAAAATAAAAAGCGAAGGATTTGTGCAGGGAGACTGCTTTTCTCTCTGCCACTCACCCTGCTTGTGCTTTCGCTCTCTGTCCAATGAATAAATAAAATCTTTAAGAAATAATGAAAAGATTATAAATTTAGGAACATGTTTTGATGGAAACAGCACATGGGTCATTTTTCACAAAAACAGAAAATATAAAATACCAAAAGGAACAAAGTTGGAACAGAATAAATGTGACCATAAAAAGGGGCGCCTGGGTGACTCAGTCATCAAGAGTCTGCCTTTGGCTCAGGTCATGATCCCAGGGTCCTGGATTGAGCCCCTCATCGGGCTCCCTGCTCAGCGGGAAGCCTGCTTCTCCTTCTCACACTCCCCCTGCTTGTGTTCCCTCTCTCACTGTCTCTCTCTGTCAAATAAATAAATAAAATCTTTAATGTGACCAAGAGATAAATACTGCTAGTAGTTCATTTTCTATCCTCCCAGTGTCTCTAATTCTATTCATATTCTGCTTACGTAATGAATGCTTAAAACTTGCCATGGATGATTCTGTGTGCTTTAAATGTATAAACTAATTATGTTCAATAAACTTTTGAAATACTATTTTTGTTCTTATTTATGAATGAAGAAAGTATGAAAAAATATTTAGAGAATGGCAAAATTTGTCAAGGCAGTGGTGGTACAAACCCACATTGAAAGAAGATTATATATAGTTTTCAAATAAAACAATAATATAAGAATGAGTAATTTTTAAAAAGCAACTTAGTCTACCTTATGCAGCAATTTGACTCATGTCATCATTTAATCAAACATAGTGTATAGTCCCTAAGTTTTAATCCTACCACAGTTTTTTTACATACTACTACAGTCCACTGTCTTTCACCAGCACTGTTCTACGTGGAATTCCTTAGCACACTAGGCACTATAGATTTTGCTTGGTATTTGTTATTCTTTTGTCTCTCTTACCTTGCTGTCCTCATTCATTCCTCACCAACAACCTCCTTCATCAACATGTACAAACATAAATGCACACACATATTCATTCCATCATAGATTCACACCTTGATCTTGATCTTCTCTGAGGTCTCTTATTCATCATCCTTCACTAACCCTTTCACGTGGAAATGCAGTGAACTTCTTTTTTTTACTTTTTTTTAAAGATTTATTTATTTATTTATTTGACAGAGAGTGAGTACAAGCAGGGGAAGCAGCAGGCAGAGGGACAGAGAGAAGCAGGCTCCCCACTGAGTAGGGGACCTGACCTGAGCTGAAGGCAGTTGCTTAACCAACTGAGCCACGCAGGCACCCTGCAGTGAACTTTTATATATACTTTATATATTCTATATATATAAAATATAATATATTTTATATATATGTATAAATTATTTGTAAATAGCCTTCATGTAATTGTCTCCAAATGTACTCTGTGATCTCTTTCTGGACAGAGGTTAGAGAGAGTTTGGGCACATTTGTGACATTGCATTTATGTTTTATACATGACTTTTTTTTTTAATCATTTGCTTTATTGTTCTCTCAATTGAAGAATACTGATGCGTAATTACAAATAATTCAGAAATTATATCAGTGTTCTTTTTTTCATCATATATCAACATTCTTTTAAACAAGAAATGTTAACAAGAATACAATGAATACAATTTTAATTAATGAGTGATTATTAGGAAGTTCAAATATTTTTCCACAGATGTGTAAGCTTGGAAAAGGACTTTTTACCTTTTTATTTCCTTGCTAATCAATTCTTATACTCCTGGCTAATTTTTCTTATTGAAAGAGTCATATGGTTATTTAATGGATTCTATGTTACTCTGTGTGTGTGTGTTTGTGTGTGTGTGTGTGTGTGTGTCTGCCTGCGTGCATGGACGCACACACGCATACCCACACAATCCTTACAGTTTACTGTGCTCAGACTGGTTGAAAAGAAATTTCTGTCTCCTGCTCTCTCTCTCTCTCTGTCTCTCCCTTTCTTTCGGTTGAATTTCCAATGCATTGTGTACCTACTGGAAATTTTTCAAATTAGAAAATTAGTCAGGTATTTGAATTTCTTATTATATTATTGATACAAGCAAGAAATGCCCACCATAGGGTAGTATTGTAGTGATGTGCAGCTAAGAAAATACAGGATAATACAGAAGATACTTCTTTGTATGTATCAGGAAAAGTTTAAAGTTTTTAAAAAATAGATCTGATTTACAAGTATACTAAATTTTAGGTTTGAACCTCAGATAATTCTCTGTTTTTCATATGGAATAATGCTAAACTTAAATTTACATTACCTCCATCTATTTTCCTTTACAAAATTGGCTTTCTTTTAAATGATGATTTAGATTATAAAAACCTTTACTGTTCTTTAGAGAAAGTCATATTGCTAATAATAATGTATTTGGTATTGTGGAAAAGTGTTTTGAGTTGTAAAAAGTTAATATAGCAGTGCTTCAAGTGCAGAAAAAATTTATAACTTGCATATAAAAATCATCTTTTGAGGCAAAGATTTAATGAATTGTAACTGAGAAAGCTTGCTTAGTTCATTTATTAAAAATGATGCTTTGAATTATTAATGAAGTTTACCATGAAGAAATAGGATTTTATTCTTTTTTTTGCTTCAAATAACATTAACTTTTTTTTAGAAACTTCAGTAGAGGAAATTTAATGGGGAACCTGCTATTGTTAGATTTTATTTTGTATCTAGTTGTAAATCAATAACTGAATGGCACATAGAGTATATTACTTAATCAGTCTTTAAAAATAAATAAAGCATTGCCAGCAAACCTCAAGAGATTCCAGTATAATTTTTTATATGGAAAAGAAATATACTACCATTTTAGAAAAAAAAAAGTCAATTAAATAGCCTTAAAATCCATAAGAAATTGAAAACACAGCTGACTGGAGTATAGTGAGTTAAGTAAAAGGAATTCTTAATTTGGCAGAGTTTTAAACTAGAAAATTGAAAATAAACTAAAATTCATTGTAGTAAAATTTAAAATTTACCCCACCTAAATTTCAAAACCTTTTGCAAATGTAAAAGGACAACCACAAAGGTCTTTGTTGCAATATTTTTTTATTTTAAAAGCCAGGAAACAATCTAAATATTTATTAATAATATTTTTCAAACAAAATAACATCATGCGAGGATTTAAAACAATGAACTATGTCTTTATATATCAATGTGAGTAAATCTCTAAAACAGGAGGTTGGTGAAGAGAAAATACAGATTGAGCAAGAATAATGCAGTTTATAAAAAACAAGCAAACATACAAGTGATTTTATACATTGCTTATGAAAAATGTATCTGTTTGTAAATATAGAAATTGTGGGCTGGAGAAATATGCATGGAACTTTTCATAGTATTTTTCTTTTGGGGGGAAGGATAATTAAGGAGAGTGAGTAAAGAGAACTTCAATTAAATCTGTTATCATAAATGTTTCTATTTTCTCTTTTCAAAATGGCAGGAAGCAATTAAACAATGTTTAGGGTGAACCCTGAAGTGATGGGAACATGGCTGTTTGTTATATTGTTCTTCATAGTCATCTTCATTTTTTAAATTTCTGGGACCAAAGAAAAGAACTATTCATTCTTTGCAGGAAACAAAGTTTCAATTCTCTAACATGTTTAAGGAAACTATCATGAATGTTGTATAGAAAACATAAGTTTGCTTCATAATGAAATCAGAGAGTCAAATCATCAGAAATAACATGAGACGCATTAGTGATGATAGAAGTCAACCCAATTATTTTTTAAATAAGAAGATTGAGGGGTGCCTGGGTGGCTTAGTTGGTTAAGCGGCCAACTCTTGATTTTAGCCCAGGTCATGATCTCAGAGCCGTGCACTGGGCCCCCCTCATTGGGTTCCCAGCTTAGCGGGAATCTGCTTGAGGATTCTCTCTCTCCCTCTCCCTCTGCCCAACCCCTCCCCTCTCTAAAATAAATAAATAAATCTTTAAAAAAATAATAAGATTGAGACCCAGAGGGTTTCAAATGTGCATAGTTGCTCATAACCCATATTTGTTTCACATTTCTACTAAAGAAGTGGATTTCTATTTCAACTTGGGTTCTTTTGTGGAATAAACATTTTACTGAAATTCATACATAGAATAATTAAAATCTGAAAAAAAAATTCCAGGTCATAAAAACTAAATTACCAAAGGGGACAAAGGACTTGAAAGGTAATTCGTCTTCCAGAAAGAGTCTGTTATCAGACTGCTTGCCATGATCCTTTCTCAGGGTTTGGATGCTATTCATAATCCAAAATGATATGTCACCAGAAATGATGCTGTTTGCCTTGGGCAATATGCTTACACAAGAGAAAATCTGATCATGATGTCAGACTTGTGAGACACTGGAAAAATAGATACGTTTTATTAAAACACATAAACAAGATACACTGTAAAAATACCAATATGTGTGAAGAGGTCCTTCTGGACAGAGGCTCATCCTTTATGTTCCTGGGACAAGAAATTTAGCTCTCTTGAAGCATAAACAATCTGCCTCTTAACTCAGGAGAGGATAGAACTTATTTAAGATCCACCAACAGCATATTATTTGGACTATATTACTTCTTGCCCTTCAGGGATGGGTGTTTCAACTCAAAGTAATATTTATTGCAAATACCACACTAAATATTTTTGTAATTTTCAACTTGATTTCCTGAGTAATTCCTGTCTCATAGACCCATCAGAATGACTTTTAGGCTAAAGGGAGTCCTGAGAGTCAAGATAGACCAAGGATCTCAATGAAACGATGTGACTTCAGAGGAAAACAGTTAAAATAACAAATTGTCCACAATAAGAACAGTAAAAGAATTGCCTAAGATTCACAAGAGAAAACTGAGCCTGTGGTAATGAAACTACTTTGTCTATTGCTATAAAACTGTTCTGTGAAATCCTCAGTTATCACTGCCCTTATTGCCTCTAACAGGGCCAAAGAATGCCTACTATAAAGAGTAATTTCTTATCAAGTTTTTATCAAACATCAACATATATATTAAAGAATATATTCAAATATGAAGGTAAAATCTTCAGTAAATACATTTTAAACCTTAAAAAAATCTATGCAGTTGAACTCCTTCTATTAAAATATAACAGCAGCATGTTCAGGACATGCTCTTAATTAGAACTTCAGCTACATAAATCCCAGATGAGCTTTTTATATTTCCAAGTTGAATTTTGAATGAAAACATTAATTTGCTTTCACTAGAGTAATCTCTACAGACACAAATGCTATCACAAATAATGTAAAAAAATAAACAATACTAATTTTTTTTAGAAAATTGTAATGCGTGTCCATTGTGCTATGTTGTAGGCATGTGTGTTTACAAAAAAGTGATAAAATCTATTAACTTTCTTTTTGTACAATTTCCACTTAATTTCCCCATAGGAATAGTTCTAGAATGACCTACCTAATATTTATAAAGTGCTTTTCACACAAAAAGCAGTGATTTTCCAAATGTTATTGCTAAGAAAGAAGAGAATTACAAAGCTTCTAAAGGTATATTAATCATGGCAAGCCCTGAGGGTCCCATTTACTTTGTTGGGAAAAAGTTAATTGTTGAAAGATGCTCTAATGATCAGAAACAATAATGCACGTTAAAAAAATGTGCACTGATTTCCTTCTTAGCCATTGAAACTCCAGCAGTTTTCCAAGTTTATATGCTTACATTTCCAATGCTTGAATGCACACCTTTACTGAACTTAAATTGCCTCTTTTAAATGGGATTAATAAATACTTTGGCCACCTTTTTTTTTTTTTATTTAATCCACATGAAGAATAGGTCACTGTTTATGCGTCATTAACTTTTATTTTCAACTTTTTTAAAATAAGATTTTAGATCTCATGCTCTATTTTACTGCTCTCATGAAATACATTTTGAAGAAAGCTTCCTATTTTAATAGCATATTTATTTTTTTAGGAAGTTATCTTCACAGTCATTTTGTTCGGGAACTTATAAATTCTCTACATCTGGTAGCATTTTTATTTATTCTGAAGAGGCAATGAACTATTGATATTATTAAGTGTCATTTTAATATACATCTTTCATCTTTAAGGTATCTTTTCTAACACATTAGTGCTTTTTAAAATTTAGTTACAGTATTTTTCACATCTGACTTCCAAGCTCTTATTTAAGTCACATATCCATATATATATATATATATATATATATATATATATATATTCATATATATATACTCATATATATATTCATATATATATAGGGGCTAAGGATGGAAATTTGTGTAGCTGTACAATAGCATTATAAAATTACTTCTAAGCATGAGTAAGACTCAGAAAGAGACATACTTTCTTGCTCATTTGTCTTAAATAAAATTCTATTATCTTACTTGGAACACATAGGTGAAGTATTATGTATTCATTTGTTTTAGTTGAAGTTATTTATTTAGAAATTACCTGAAGACCAACTTTCATTTTCATCTTTTCCCCCCCAGTTTTATTGAAATACAATATTGTATTAGTTTAAGGGATACAGCATAATTATTCAGTATGTATACATTACAAAATGATTCCCACAGTAAATTTAGTCAACATTCATCACTTCATATAGTTGCACACTTACTCTGTGACAAGAATTTATTCTTTTAGCAGTTTTCAAATATACAATATAGTATTATTAATTATAATCACCACACTGTATAATATATTGCCAAAACGTATTTATCTTTTTAAATTTTATTATGTTATGTTAATCACCATACATTACAACATTAGTTTTTGATGTAGAGTTCCATTATTCATCGTTTGCGTATAACACCCAGTGTTCCATTCAGTACGTGCCCTCTTTAATACTCATCACCAGGCTAACCCATCCCCCCACCTCCCTCTCCTCTAGTATTTATATTATAACTGAAAGTTTGTACCTTTGACCATCTTTCATCATTAACCCCATATCACCCCCATAACTGGCAAACCACCAATCTGTTATCTGTTTCTATGAGTTGTTTGTTTTTTATTTTGTTATTTTATTTTATTTTATTTTTATTTAGGTTCTATATATGTGAGATCATACAATATTTGTCTTTCTCTCTCTGAACTATTTTTGTTGGCATAATGCCCTCAGGGTTCATCCATGTTGTCACGAATTGCAAGATTTCCTTCTTTTTTATGGCTGAATAATATTCATTTGTTTGTTTGTGTGTATTACATTTATGGCACTTTTCTTTATCCATTCACCCACTGATGAACTTAGGTTGATTCCATGTCTTGGCTATTATAAATTATGCTGCAATGAACAAGAGGTGCAGGTATCTCTTAGAGAGTAATTTCATTTCCTTTGGATATACACCAGAAGTGGGATTGACAAATATAGGTAGTTCTACATTTAATTTTTTGAGAAAACTACATACTGTTTTCACAGTGGCTGTACCAATTTATTTGTTCCCAACAGTAACAAGGGTTTTCTTTTCTCCACATCCCCACCAACACTGGTTATCTATTGTCTTTTTAATGACAGCCATTCTACAGGTGTGAGATGATATCCCTTTATGATTTTGATTTGTATTTCCCTGTTGATTAATGATTTGAGCACCTTTCATGCACCTCTTGGCCATTTGTAGATCTTTGGAAAAATATCCATTCTGTTCCTCTGCCCATTTTTTTAATAGGATCATTTAGGGTTTTTTGCCATTGAGTTGTATGAGTTCTTTATATATTTTGGGTATTAACGCCTTATCATATATGTGGTTTGCAAATATTTTCTCCCATTCAGTAGTTTGCCCTTTCATTTTGTAGATGGTTTCCTTTGCTGTACAGAAGTTTTTTTTAGTTTGATAAGGTTATTTGACATAATTGATTTTTGTTTCTGTTGCTTTTTTTTTTTTTGGTGCCAAGGCTAAATAATATTGCAATGACCAATAATAAGGAGCTCATTTCCGGGGGCGGAGCAAGATGGTGGAGGAGTAGGAGACCTGGATTTCGTCTCCTCTCAGGAATTCAGCTGGATAGGGATCAAACCATTCTGAACACCTACAAACTCAACAGGAGATCGAAGAAAAGAAGAGCAACAACTCTCTCATCAGAAAAGCGACCACTTTCTGGAAGGTAGGACGTGCGGAGAAGTGAATCTGAGGCGATATTCGGGAGGATAGACTGCGGGGGAGGGGCCTCCGTCGGCCGCTTCTGGCAATGATAGAGCCGCGGAGCACAAAATCGGAAGTCTTAAAAGTCTGCTCCACTGAGGGGCGTCACTCTGGTTGCTAAGCGGGGGGTGGAACACTCCAGGACAGTGTGGTCTCAGGACCCTCGGGGTCACAGAAAGACCAGGGATGCCTGAGTGTGGCAGAGCTCCCAGGTAACGGAGCAGGGAAGCCGGCTGCAGAGGCGGAGCCCAGGCGTGTGCTCTCAGCTCGGGGTTGCCATAAACCGTGAAATGCGGCACAGTTGGGCCACTGCTCCTCCAGCAGGGACCCAACAAGCGGCAGATCCGGGGAGACTCACCTTCCTCCCCCTGGAGGAGCTGCGCGGGAGTGCACCACAGGGATCTGCTGGGTTTGGAGACTCCACCCGGGGTCGGGTGCCAGAGATAGAAATGCGCGGTCACAGGCCGGGTGAGCACAGAGTGCGGTCGGAGACCGGGGAGACAGGAGTGACTGACGGCTTTTCTCTGGGGACTCACTGAGGAGCGGGGCCCCGAGTTCTCGGCTCCTCCGGGGCGGAGATTGGGAGGCTGCCATTTTCACTCTCTGCCTCCAAAGCTGTACGGAAAGCTTGCAGGGAACAAAAGCCCCGGAGAGCAAACCCGAGCAGATTACTGAGACGGGACGGGGCAAGGGCAGGGCAATTCCGCCTCCGGCAAAGACATTTGGGAACCACAGCAACAGACCCCTCCCCAGAAGATCAGCGAGAACAGCCAGCCGAGACCAAGTTTACCGATCAATTAGAACGGCAGAACTCCAGCGCTAGGGAATACTGCACATAGAATTCATGGCTTTTTTACCATGATTCTTTAGTTTTTCAAAGTTAATTTTTTTAACTGTCTTTTCTTCTTTTTTTTTTGAATTTTTCTTTTTCCTATTTTCCACCAACATCTTGTCAATCTCTTTTTTTAAAAAACATTTTTATTTTTCATTTTTAGAGTCATATTCTAT
The DNA here is from genome assembly GCF_002201575.2 of Neomonachus schauinslandi. Classification (NCBI taxonomy): domain Eukaryota; kingdom Metazoa; phylum Chordata; class Mammalia; order Carnivora; family Phocidae; genus Neomonachus; species Neomonachus schauinslandi. Next base: position 36,855,215 of record NC_058415.1, on the reverse strand, counting down.
CCCTTCATAGTAGTTACCCGTATTTTTGGCATATATATATAAGTTGTTCTCTCTTTAAAATTTTGAGATAGTTTCTTCTAACAGATTAAAATATACCCTAAATCTCTAGTATATGTTTTTTTCTACTCCTCTGCCTGATCACATTCTCTCCCTTTTTTTTT
>NC_058415.1:36854369-36854954 GCF_002201575.2 Neomonachus schauinslandi | reverse complement strand
CAGCCTGATCATATTTGATCACATTCTGGTTTTTTTTTGTTGTTATTCTTTTGTTTTGTTTGTTTCTGTTTGTTTTTATCTTTATCTTTATCTTTTTCTTTTTTTTCTTTTTCTTTTTTCTCTCTTTCGGTTTCTTTTCCCACTGCTTCAGGTCTTTTCTGATTTGTTTAGAGTATACTTTCTGGGGACGTGGTTACTCTGCTAGCATTTTGTTCTCTCATTCATCTATTCTCCTCCGCACAAAATGAAAAGAAAGAAAAAATCACCTCAACAAAAAGAACAAGAGGTAGTACCGACTGCCAGGGACCTACTCAATACGGACATTAGTACGATGTCGGATCTAGAGTTCAGAATCATCACTTTAAAGATACTAGCTGGGCTTGAAAAAAATATGGAAGTTATTAGAGAAAGCCTTTCTGGAGAAGTAAAAGAACTAAAATCTAACCAAGTAGAAATCAAAAAGGCTATTAATGAGGTGCAATCAAAATGGGGGTGCTAACTGCTAGGATAAATGAGGCAGAAGAGAGAATCAGTAATATAGAAGACCAAATGATGGAAAATAAAGAAGCTGAGAAAAAGAGAGAT